>NC_084978.1:4822396-4887396 GCF_963691925.1 Scomber scombrus | reverse complement strand
CTCCTTTCACCCCATCTTCTACCCCCTTTTTTTCCTTGAACATCTCTTTCTCCATCTGCTTATCTACCTCAGCACCCCTAATCTTCCTCTCCTCTTTGCTCCCCTTCTCTTCTGTCTTCGTCACTTCTCTTCTTCCTCCCCCATTCCTGTCCTATGGTAATTTCTCCAACGTGTCTCTTCATCTTCCATATCCTCTTCTTTTCATTCACCTTCTCTTCTTCTTCTGCATTCCTGCTCTTTACTCCACCAATTTCTCCTCCTTTTCCTCACATACTCTGCTCTTCAGATTAACAGAATAAAATACACTTGAACAGATTTCAGCTGAATATATTGTGCGTGCATGCATGTGTGTGTGTGTGTGTGTGTGTGTTTGAGTGTGTGTATTGCTTCTTGTTGATTTATGAGCCCTAAATCCTGTGCACTTTCAGTTTTAGTTAACAGTGTTTTTATAGTGCTTAATTAGCCTCATGTTAATTCACAAGAGGCTCACAAATCAATACAACACATGGCTCTCTCACCCTTTCATTCACACACACACACGCACACATACGCACACACACACACACTCTCCATTTGTGTGTTAGCGGCCGATATTTCCTTGTAGGATTCAGGGACCTTTGGTCTGCAGCAGTATACTGATAATAGACATAAATAACAAAACAGTCTTATAGCTTTACATGTTCTCTTCAGTCAGATTTGTGTGTGTGTGTGTGTGTGTGTGTGTGTGTGTGTGTGTGTGTGTGTGTGTGTGTGTGACCTCTTTTTGAGACTGACTTAATGTGAAGTGAAGACTATGATTAGACTGTCACTAGGGCACTGCCAGAACACAATTTCTTTGGGCGTTTTCAGACTGAATGTGAAGTAAATTTTAGAAGTTGGTGCTAAGATGCGAGCAGACACACACACACACACACACACACACACACACACACACACACACACACACACACACACACACACACACACACACACACACACGCACACACATTAATTAAAAAAAGTGTGAATTGAAACTAAGATGTGTTTGCACAAATTTATAATGAAAACGACTAATCCCCTAACAGCATAACCTGTATTATTTTATCTCCTGTTAACACCAACCGCATTGGACTGGAAAAGTCCAGCATGACCCGATCAGTCACGATGTTCAAATCAAAACAGTTGTAGAGTGATTAACCTTTAGCTGACAGAGCTCCAGATCAAGATATGAAAATTAGAGTAAACACATATTAACCAAGCCTGGACTCATTCATTACCTTTTATAGCCTACACATAGCCCTACACCCTCAGCCAATGACAGCTGTCAGCGTCACCAGGACTTCTTAGGTAAAATGCCTAAGGGTGCTCCAGAGGCTGATAGCTTATCAGAGGCCAAGGTCTTACATGTCAACTCAAGGTGCCCTAAACTCCTGATATGTAATCTTGGGGATATGATGACCAAAACTAACTTTGTTTAACATTTGTAAGGCGACAACGTGGCCGATTCAAGGGCTAAACCACATACAGGTCGAAATGTCATAAGTAATTAGGAGGGGGGGAGGGTAAGGCAAAGTAATTTTGTTGCTGTCAGATTATTACTGGAAAAAAAATCACTCAAGCTTTAGCATGAAGCATGAAAAAAAATTGAAGTTAGACAGATCTTAGCCCTTAAATATGCAACAAGAGCTGTCCGATTGCACAAATTGACCATCTGTATTGCTGTGAAAGGGGTTATAACTATTCATGATGAAGTTAACTCAACTCAATGTCAATTTTTTGCAAGCTTTTATCACAATAACAGTCTCAAATCGTTTGGCAATCACATGTAATGGCACACTCAGACTGATAATGGCCCACTAGAGGGAAAAAAAGAGCTAAATGAGCTGTGTTGGTGTGGGCGTGTTGGAACAGGGCATTGATTAGAAGATGAAATGCAAAGCAAGAAGTTTAGTTTTAAGGCTTATCAGATGCTATAAGACAGCAGGTTATTTGAGGCAGGGTGTTTTTTTTACAACTCACAGCAACAATAATGTCCCCCTTACTTACAAACAATAGATGCTAGAAGCTACATGTTATGAGCTATTCTACCTGCTGTGCGGATGATTGTACTGGCCAAGAAACTATAACAATGTCCACTGCAATAAAAGTTGATTAGGGTCAATTCTTCTTTTTTTTTTTTGCTGGATTTGCTCTAAAAGCAAAAGTGTTTATACCTGTACAGAATGGCCACACTAAAAGGTGCCATCATAAAGAGGAGAATGACTCAATGAACCATATAAATGTGCACTTTCATTTCTCCTTATGGTGTTACAGTCAACTGTACATGTGAAAAGAGATTGATGTAATTATGTGGAGAGTGAAAAAGCCTGAGAGTGAAGTCTAAAATCTTCCTCTCAGCTCCACTGCCCTTGTGTGATATCTGTTTTAAAATGTCACGCAGGAAACGTACAACTTTGATGTTGTAAAGGGAATTAGGAATTAGGAGCGGCGGTTTCAGACACTGGTCCTCAAGTTGGCAAGGAGAAACCCATTTTGAAGGGATAAAAATGAAAAGGAACCAAGGGAAGAATAACTAAAGCGGAGCCCAACAGGACTTGAAGGTGCCAGCTGGCTAATACCTAAACTCTCTAACCCAGATCTTGCCAAAAGGCTATTGATAGTAAGACACTGTCATGTTTATCTAGTTCAGAAGAGCAAAAATGTAAAAGCATAACAACACAGAAGACTTTCAAATGATGAGTAATGTCTCTCTTATGTAGCACCAAACTGTTTCCTGGAGAGAGACAATTCTATTAGACTTGCATAAAACAGATTCATTTGATTTGATTTTGTTTTATTATATTTATTTAATAGGAGACAGTGTACAGCTCAAAAATAAATGTTACCATTTGATGCACGGTAACAGATTATAGCTTCAAACTAACTCACATCTAGAGTCTGTTAGTAGGACGGAGCAAAGAAACAGCACAGTAACAAACACATACAACACACAATACATGAAATACATAACTACACACAATAGCAAATTATCAACTAAAAGAAAATCATGAAGACCGTAAGATAAAATATCTAAATCAGTGAGTGCAGAAGTGGTACTGTAGTTCAGAACAGCAAAATGTAAAAGCAAAGCAACATATAAGACACATAAGACTCTCGAGTGATGAGTAATGTCCCTCTTATGTAGCTCCAAACAGTTTCCAGGAGAGAGACAATTTCATTAACCCTCCTGTTGTCCTCGAGTCAAGGAAAGATGGGAGGGAGAAGGAAGAAAAGGAGGGAGGAAGGATGGAAGGAAGGAAGGAAGGAAGGAAGGAGGAAGGAAAGGAGGGAGGAGGAAGGGAGAAAAGAAGGAAGGAAGGAGGGAGGAAGGAAGGAAGAAAGGGGGATGAGGAAGGAAATAAGGAAGGGAGGAAAGAAAGAGAGAGAGAAGGAGGGAGGGAGGAAAGGAAGGAAGGAAGGAAAGAGGGAAGGAAAGAAGGAGGGAGGGAGGAAGGAAGGACAGAAGGAAGGAAGAAAGGGGGATAGGGGAAGGAAAGAAGGAAGGAAGGAGTGAGGAAGGAAGGAAGAAAGGGGGATGAGGAAGGAAATAAGGAAGGGAGGAAAGAAAGAGAGAGAGAAGGAGGAAAGGAAGAAAGGGGGATGAGGAAGGAAAGAAGGAAGGGAGGAAAGAAAGAGAGAGAGAAGGAGAGAGGGAGGAAAGGAAGGAAGGAAAGAGGGAAGGAAAGAAGGACAGAAGGAAGGAAGAAAGGGGGATAGAGGAAGGAAAGAAGGAAGGGAGGAAGGAAGGAAAGGAAGTAAGGAAAGAAGGAGGGAGGGAGGAAGGAATTAGAGAAGGAAGTAAGAAAGGGGGATGGAGAAAGGAAATAAGGAAAGGAGGAAAGAGAAAGGAAGGAAAGAAAGAGAGAAGAATGGAGGGGAAAAAGAAGGAACAGTCAAAACAGTTAAACTTGCATGAAACTTTTTATTTTGTTTTATTTTATAGAGACAGTGTACATCTCAAACATAAATGCACTGTACCAGATTATAGCTTCAAACTAATTCACATCTATAGAAACTGCACAATAAGACCATGCAGAGTTATACGAAAAAGAACACACACTACAATACAATACACAACTCTACACAATAGCACATCACAAATAGTCAAATAAAGTCTATAAGATAGAATATAAACATCAGTGAGTGCAGAAATGGGCACTGTAGCACTCATACACTGCCCAAGAAAGTCTTCAGCCAGCAGCTACGTGAGTGCAGAAACACTTATAAATCAACTACTCAGTGTTTATTTTGTCAGCTCTTGATATTTCTGGATCTCAAAATTCACTTTATGTCTGATTTGGAATGAAACCATCTCCATAAAATCTCCATCAACCTCAACTTATATCACCTCCAAACGGATACAAGCAGTTTTATTCCTCCGGGGGAAGGTAGCACGGTGATATATTACCTTATTAAACTTTTCTTTTGGAGCTCTGCTATAATTATATTCTGTAGTTGTTGTTAGGAAAATATCACGTCGTTATTTATGTCAATTACAGGCAGCTGCAAGCCTGTTGATCTTATAGTTACTTGTTTTTATTAACCTACTTGTGTTAGGTTAATAAAAGTCACAGATTACTAAGTTTTTCAGCATGGGGTTGATATTGTTTGCTGCTGATACGATGGACTTTTCTCTCTGATCTCTCAGCTAACCAGAGAAATCTACTGTGGGAAGGTTTTACTCCACAGCTTCAGGAAAGTCATGCTGTAAAAACCTGTGATGAAACCTGGCTCACCGTACTGCAAGGAGCCGACAACCACCTAGAAGTATTTCATCACTGCAGGTGGGGGGGGGACGAGTGTTTTTTCATGGAGGACTAAATGTTGCTTCAGAGGCTTTTTCTGTATGATGAGAAGAAAAATTCTGACATGAACATTGAAATCTTGTTTTAAATGTGTTTCCGGTACGAGAAAAGATCAGAGTGGCTTCAACGAGAAGATCTGATGTTGCTGATCTCAACTCATGAAACAGATGACAAGAAAAACATGGAGAATAAGTTACAAGAATTAGTTTCAAACCTCTGCGACTGTAGCAGCGTGTTATTACAATTCTTATCATTCCTCTCTCTCCTTGTGTACTCACTGACCCTTGTTTTCGAAACCGCCTCAGGTACAAAGGGACACAGGAGCTGATGAATGGAGGTGACGATAAATCTGAGAAGTTCAAGTTGCAATCTGTCAACTATGCTCCACTTTTACTACCTGCCTAGAAACTGGGCTGGACGGCATGTTTTTAGGCTCTCGTGTCAAAGCTGACATTAGATTGCATGCACTGAGTGCTTCAGTAGCCTATTTGTATTTCTACAAAACAACAGTAATGAGATCAAAGGTCAAAGCTACAGGGAGGTTACAAATTCCACCCTGCACCTGATGTAGGCAGTACGACCTTTGACCTCCTCACTGTCGGTTGTTTGTGATGTTGTTGATCTAGCGGAGGGTTCATGAGCTGGTCGAAGGATACGTCAACATCCTCTAGTCTGAAGTCTGGTAGTAAGTGTTATATCCAGGGTTGGGAAGGTTACTAGTTACCCTATTTAAAATGTAATAAGTAATGTAACTATTTCAATTACTTAATCAAAGTAATGTAACTTATTACATTATTCTAACTTCCTATTTTTCTAAGAAAGTTTTCTTAGTTCTATTTTCTAACACATGTGTTCAGCTGTTAGGGTAAGTGTTCCCATTAAGCACCACAATCTAAGTTCAGGTGTTTTTCATGGATACTGACATGATTTATAAGGGAGATCATTTCTTATAAAGCAACATTTATCTCTCATTTGTAGATTTTGGAAAATAAAATCAAAACATTTTATGAAAAAAGTCAGAAGTCTGGCATGGAGCTTAATTGGTACTGTGACACCATTTAAGCCTACGTCATGATTTATTTACAAAATATACAAAATATATTGTTTTCAAAGAATAAAGAACAGCATTATATGTATTCAATAACATGAAAAAACCCTCCTGAGAAAAATCTTAAAGGTCTGACTTCAGATGTAACCTCCTTTGTAATCATCAATATTCTCATAAGTAACTATAATTTAATTACACATTTTTTTTCTCAGTAACTGTAATGGATTACAATTACATTTATGTTGTAATTAATTTATATAACATTGTACTACCCAACACTGGTTATCATCAATGAAAACATCCAATAATAAAATTCTTCCATTTCCTCCTTTGCAAACTTTAATATGGAGTAAGTTAAGTAAAAAGAAGAAGGAAATGTTTCAATGGGAATAATTAGACTCTGTATTTTAATAAGCACTAAAGGTTATAGTACCGTTTTCATCATACTTACCCATTACATAATAAAGGTTATGTAAAGAACTCCATAAAACTTTTATAGTGATCATAACCTGAAATGTGGGTTATAATTGTGTTATGATGTCTAGTGGTTGAGTTTATTGAAATGAATATACCACAACATACTTTATGGGTATCTTTAACATTAATTGGATGCTCGGATGTTTGTTGATTGGTTATGGTTGTGTGGTAAGGTTTTGGATGAATGACGTTGAGATAAAATGTAATATCAAGTAATGCTGTGACTAGAAAAATGTCATATCATAGCAGAGGATATGTGACATTTCCTTCATTTGGATATCAGCATGAATTCTTCCTATACTGACTGGATGAACGCACCACTGGTCTTTGGCTTGTGTTAAAAAAGATGTCAAAATTTGTGCTAAAATATCTGCAACAGTAGGTTAAATCTGAAGCAGGAAGAAGGCCATGTAGTTTCACAATCACTGTTTTATATCCAGACTGCCTATAAAGTTTAACCCTCCTGTTGTCCTCGAGTCAAGGAAGGAAGGATGGAAGGGATGAGGAAGGCAAGAAAGAAGGAAGGAAGGAAGAAAGGGAGGAAGGAAGGAAGGAAAGGAGGAAGGAAGGAAGGAAGGAAAGGAGTAAGGAGGGAGGGAGGAAGGAAGGAAAGGAGTAAGGAGGGAGGGAGGGAGGAAAGGAGGAAGGAAGGAAGGAAAGGAGTGAGGAGGGAGGAAGGAAGGAAGGAAGGAAGGAAGGAAGGAAAGAAGGAAGGAAAGGAGTAAGGAAAGGAGTGAGGAAGGAATGAAGAAAGGAGTAAGGAGGGAGGAAGGAAGGAAAGAAGGAAGGAAGGAAGGAAGGAAAGGAGTGAGGAAGGAAGGAATGAAGAAAGGAAGGAAGGAAAGAAAGGAGTAAGGAGGGAGGGAGGAAGGAAGGAAGGAAGTATGGAAGGAGGAGGGAGCAAAGAAAGAGGGAAGGAAGGAAAGAAGGAACAGTCAAAAGAAACGGGGTCAATTTGACCCGGGAGGACGACAGGAGGGTTAAAGACTCTCACGTCCTTATTACTAAAGCTCTGGGTATGTATGTACAGGAGGTCAAAAAAGTTGAACCAGCAGATAGACCAACGGTTGAATTGGTATCTTAGCAACCAAATCGGTGACTTACATAACTGCATTGTGATGATGGATACTCTGTTCATCTAATAAATGTGTCTACTATCCTGCAGCCTCATTTAGTACATTTAGTTAAAGCCATTGTTGATAAGAGCATTTGTGCTAAAAAAAAAAAAATTATGTAGATATGAGTGAGTTCTAACCGCAGGGACAAATAATACACATTATCTTAAATTTAATTTCAGTAATTACAACTTCAAAGTAAATCTTCAGTTGCTCCAATACAAAGTCTGAGTCATTTATAACTTCTTGCTCTGATAGCGACATTACCAGTAGTACCAGGTCAGCAATTTGCTCGATAAGACCACGCTTGGCTTTAAGATAACCTGAAAAACTGAAGGCGATTTAATCATAAGGCAATGAATTACAGATAGAGTTACTATGAATCCACAAAAGAACATGGAGGAGATTGAGTAATGGTAGTAATGAGGATATGACTAATAAAAGAAAAGAAAGAATGATGAAAGGATGATTTCCCCCCTCTGAGTAGGTGATGAAAACATGATTTCCTTATGTATTTACATGTGTTTAGTGCCAGCGCCTTTTCCTTCGCCAAGTATTTATTTTCACTATCCGAGTGGATTATCACACTAATACCACGCTGATTTACCACAAGCGAAATAAGAGACGCTGTGTTCAAAAAGTTTCTTTGAAGTCGGTTTAACTGATACGTTTGATTTTTATTTCACCACTGTAAGTGAAGCAGAGGCACTGTTGCCATGGTTACGACAGATTCAAAAGCGTGGTTAAACTTTTGACACATGTACCGTTTTCTTCTTTTCACTTTATTATAGTTTTCTGTTTTCTGTAAACTCATTTTAACATCCCAGAGCTGTAAAAAATACTTTTTTCTTTTAGCCTGAAATTTGATATATTCACCTAATGTGACCCAGAATATACAAAAAAGGAAATATATTTGACGCAAATTCATCCAAAATTTCAAAGAATGTTCTTTCTTCACATTTAATTTAATTTATTGAAATAACTCTCATGTTTTATGTAACATTGGACCATAATATAGTGTCTTTTATATCGTTTTTTTTAATCATAAAAACTAAAGAATAAACTCTCTCTGCTCTCTGGAAGCTTCATTATGGATTAATCATGTTTATTTGTGACTGATGAGGTTTTTATGAATGATTAGTGGTTCAGAAGTTTGTTATAGAGACGAAGTATGTGAGGAAATACTGTGACGAGTAGGAATATGAACACAATGTGAGGGTTTAGTAGGTATTGTTGTTTTTTGTGTGTGTTTGTTTAAATCTAATCAAACAGCCCAATTCTCTCTCAAGTTGGCCCGACTAGTAAAACCATTGCATGATAACGTACAAAATAATAATAATAAACAATCTATTTACAAAAGCGATGAACAGCCTGAGATGTCTGAAGAAAAATGAACACAATTTCAACTGTATTTTGTTTCACATTATTTTGCACAGAAGCTGTTTATTGACCAAATTTTGCACAATGTTCAATATATGAATGGTTTAAATAAGAGCACAACATGTATTAATAGTTTTTTTAAGAGATTGTATTCATGGTCAGGGTGGGAAAAAAAACTTCTGATGCAGCAGAAAAATTAGGATTACTTTTGTGCAGTTTTCACACTTTGCAAAGTTATCCAGTGGGCCGGATCTGACCCCTTGGTGGGCCGCTCCGTATGTTTGACACCCCTGGTTTACGAGCTGTGAGTGGACTTACAACAAACCTCATAATTAGATTGTTTTCATCCGCATTTTTGTGATACTTTTTTGCCACTTTTTTCTTTTTGGCTGTGGCACAGAAGAGAATATTAACAGTCATAATACTACTTACATAACTCTGATTGGCTCAAGTGTTTGTTTAAGAGTCAGAAACACATTTCAATCACACTTGAAAGTGTTTTGAAACCAGCGAAGTCTAAAGGCTCAGTCATGGTAGTTTGCTCAACACGTTTTACAAGTGTTGCTTGACATATTTTCAACAGAACAAAGTGTCCTACACACTGCACCCTTTAATCAGTCCCGGTCAGGATGATATAATGCAACTCAACAAGCCTGCTGGAGGATGGCGTCTGGTTACCATGGAGACGGCTGAAACCTTTCGCCGAAGCATAAATTGAAAATGTTCATTTGTGTTGAGTGACACTTACAAAAAGTGTCGGGCGACTTGCTATAAATCAACCTTCAGAAAGCTATTTTAATCACTTAACACAAAAAAAAAAAATCAAAGATGTGACCAATCTCTACTTAGGCTATGTCTGAGTTGTCATGTTATATTAATTAAATAGATAACCGCCAGCACTGTGGCATCATTTGTGTCTGCCTCGTCCATTTTTCTCATATGTCAGGATGCCTCTGAGTGTATTATCACACTTGTATCATTGACACTTAACAACAGACAAAAAGACAGCTGAAAAAGTTACAGTAAAATCAGTTTAATGGTTACAGCTGTTTCACCAGTTAGCTGAACTGTTAGCACGTCAGTCTGCTGTTGCTAGGGGTTACCCACAGTTTAATATTCTTCATGCATTACTTTAAAACATTAAGCCCAGGAAGGATGTGTCATGGAGGGAAAAAAATAAGAAAAAAATTACATGAACACTTGAATGAGTTAATTCTTGCTCTCAATTTAATAACCTGCGATTCATTTTGAATTAATAAAGTTTTTTGGCTCGAGACAACTGCTCTCAGCGCTCGGCCTCTTTCTCCCACGTCACTCAAACTAATCTTTAATTAAGAGGAAACCACAGAACTCTACTGAACTTCAAGCCTGTTTTTCCACATATCAACTTTGAGATGTGTCCATAAACATAACAGAGAGCATAAATGACATCATTTGATTGGCTTTTCATGGCGGAGAAGCACATACAGACCACTCCAAAATCATAAAACACCTTGCATATGGGTCAGAGACAAATAGGGGTTAGCAAAATAGCAATTCAAATATGTAATATATATAATAATAATATCTTAATAAGTTTTTTAAAAGCAGCATCAGGTTTGTTAAAATGTACATTTTATATTTTTGTTGGTTTTATGTCATTTGAAATGTCAGTTGCACCATTTTTTTTAAACTAAAAGTAAGACTGAATGCTCCTGAAAATGTCAAATGGTGTAACCACAAAAGAATGATAAATATTAAACATTTTATCCACCTACAGTGTATTTAAATGGGCTTATACTAATAATTACTTAATTCAACTTCAGATTTCTATATTATTTTTATTGTTCATTGTGCACTTTCAAACACAAGAAAAAACTTAATATTGTTTCCCTTAAAAAAAAAAAAAAAAAAAAAAAATGTAAATGTTTCCTGATCTCCATGATTCCCCAGATTATATATAATATTTAGAACAATTGTATTCCATTACCTTTATTTAATATAAAAGTTATAATGTAAGATCATGCCAAACTAGTTGATATGGTGTTTTATTGAGAATTTAGTGTTTTTAAGCAAGTTGAATTATTTGGTACAAAGTTTTTATAGTTACACCACTTAGACATTTTTGCCATAATCCTCTAATATATTCTCTCAAAATGGATTAAAAGCAGAAATCTGATGCTGTGTCCACAAAAAAAAGAATGTGCAAGTTATTCATAAGTTTATTTTCTAATTTTAACCCCTTTAAATTTGACTAAACCACATGGACAAAGAAACGTCATTGACCCCATGTATGTTAGGTTTCGCCACTTTCTGTTAGCTCTATGCAATTTTGTAGAATCTGTCGTGCTTTTCTTTTTAAATCAATTCAGAAACACTAATTATTGAACCACATGAAATCATTTTTTACCTTCTTATGGTTACACTGGTTAACATGTTGACTATAACTATCTTTGTGTTGTTGTTTTATGCAAATTCAAGTATCAACACCTGCCAAACAAGGATTTTCTGCAGCCTTGATATGAAGCCGACAGCTGTAGCCTCGTTGTGTCCCTTATCATTGTTATGCTTTTTCTTCCGCCTCGTTGAAAAAAGGAAGCAATTACAACTCTGCAAACATACGCTGGAAACTTGATGTGGCTGAGTGCTTCTTTGTGGAGGGAAAGCTGCGAAGAAACAGTAAAAGTAGTGATTACACAGTCATAAGGTCACAAATTGTGATAAAGGGACTAAAAGCTGGTAAGGTAACAAGAGCTGTCGCCTAGCAACGGGTTCTTGATTTCTATTGGCTGACAGTTTGATAAGAAAAAAAAGAAAAAAGAAAGACAGAAGAAAACAGCACCCACAAAAAATAGCAAACTGAACTTGACACCCATCAAAGATTGTGTGAAGCTTTACAGACTTTTGGTGCACTCTTCATCCAGAATGCCTTTTAGCACAGCTGGCCCGGTGGGAATCGAACTCATGCCGCTGACAGTGTTAGTGCCTTGCTTTTCACAGACGAAGAGAGTGAATAAGTACTCCCACTGGCATATTTATGACTTCAACATGAAAGAATAGAATATAATAAAACCAGAAGTTGAATATCACAAATATAAGTCAACATAAAATTAGAAATATTGTGTTTAAAAAATGAAAATTTTGATATTAAATCTATTAAAACGCTCTATTTTTAATGTTTTATTTTGTGATTTTGAAGGTTTGGATACACGTGACTTTCTGTTGTGTGTGTGTGTGTGTGTGTGTGTGTGTGTGTGTGTGTGTGTGTGTGTGTGTGTGTGTGTGTGTGTGTGTGTGTGTGTGAAGGAAAAACACAATACATTTGTTACAATGTGTCGACCGGTTTCTATTTAATCTGTTCAGACTTGCACGGCAGGAAAAAAACTCCAGCTTTCCCTCCATTATTATTATTTTTTGTGTGCAATCTCAATGTCAGCTCTCTCTCTCTCTCTCTCTCTCTCTCTCTTTCTCCTTTACGCTGTCTTTTCAATTTCTCTTCTGACTATGCTTTCCACCTCTCTCTCTCTTGCTCTCTCTCTCTCTCTAACCCAGTTTAGGTTTAGGTTTTTTTTTACCCGCTCTCAGCATCTTGTGGTTGCTCCCACGTGCGCATGTTTTTGTGGATGTGTGTGTTTGAGTGAGTGAGTGAGTGCCTGAGCTGTCGGCTTGCAGCATTTTGGAAGGATTTACTGAGGTTATATGAGGATTTCCCCTTTCTCCCTCTCCCTCTCTTTCTCTCTCTCTCTGTGTGTGTGTGTGTGTGTGTGTGTGTGTGTGTGTGTGTGTGTGGTCCTGTGGGCTCGGAGGTAATTAAGGGAGATTTCTCCCTCACTGGAGCGAGCGAGGGGCAGGTGCCTGAGGAACACACTCTCTCTCTTTCCCTCCCTCGTTTTCTCTCCTTCAATTTTTGTCTTTATCCTTTCGCTTTTTTTTTTTTTTTTTACCCCCCTCTCTCTTATCTTTTTTATCTCTCTCCTATTTTTATCCCCCTCTCTCTTTGCCCATCCTCCTGTTCTGCATCTCTGTCTCACACTCTCCCCTCATTATGGCAGTGTTCAGGTAATTAGATCATGTCACTTTATTTGAGTTTTCTGCAAATGCCAGACACACACACACACACACACACACACACACACACACACACACACACACACACACACACACACACACACACACACACACACACACACACACACACACACACATATATCTGTGCACACATGCATATAATCTAAATGCTCAGAGTACATAAATATTTACATTAAACAGCCGAACAACACAACACTGAATCTACTTTTTTGAGTTCATAATTACACTTTACTGTAAGGAAACGTTTAGTGCTGCTGTGCAGACTACCAAGATAAAATGTGTAAAAAACATATGAGAACTTGCCTTGTATTTTATGCATCCAAAGTACAAGTCAATGTTATTTTACCCTGATCCAGGCAATGCCTCGATATCAAGGCAAAAAGACAAACAAATCTACCCCTCTTGGTTTGGAAAGTTTGGTGTTTTAATGTGTGATGCCCCTGTGGATTCATGTATGGCCATGGTTAAATTCTCTCTCCCTAGCTGGTGAAGGCCAGCAGTAACTCCTGGGCCCGGTGCCCTGTAGTTTATATGTGACTCCTTTCTCATTCATAAAGATGCTTGGTGAGAACTCAGACCCCCCGTTAACCTTCTCCCCTCTGCTTCTCCCCAAAGGCCCCATCTTTGGTTTGGTTTTGGTTCCAGGATTTACAGCTTTAGTTGTAGTTATTTTGCTTTCTGCTCTTTACAACACCCTCACACACACACATTCACAAAACCATCATCCAACTCTTACATTACTGATGCCACTGATGTTCACACCTCATTCTTTAAACACTCTAATTTGGCACAATTTTGATTTGGTTTATTTTTGGCTTAACCCTCCTGTTGTCCTCTCGGGTCAAATTGACCCCATCTCTTTTGACTGTTCCTTCTTTCCTTCCTTCCTCCCTCTTTCTTTAATTTTTCCTTTGTTCTTCCCCTCCTTCTCTCTTTCTTTGTTCCCTCCTCCTTACATACTTCTTTCCTCACTTCCTTCCTTCCTTCCTTCCTTCCTTCCTTCCTTCCTTCCTTCCTTCCTTCCTCCTTTCCTTCCTTCTCTCCTTACTCCTTTCCTTCTTTCTCTCCTTACTCATTTCCTTTGTTTCCTTCCTCCCTTCCTTCCTTCCTTCCTTCCTTCCTTCCTTCCCTCCTTCCCTCCTTCCTTCCTCATTCCTTCCTTCCTTCATTCCTTCCTTCCTCATTCCTTCCTTCCTTCTTTCCTTTATTCCTTCTTTCCTTTCTTCCTTCTTTCCTCCCTCCCTACCTCCTTTCCTTCCTTCCTTCCTCCTTTCCTTCCTTCTCTCCTTAATCATTTCCTTCCTTCCTTCCTTCCTTCCTTCCTTCCTTGACCTGAGGACAACAGGAGGGTTAAATACATATCTTTTATTAACCGTCTGCCATGGTGTGTCTCCCTTTTGTTGTGGCCACCTGAGTCAGGTCATTACAAATTCTTAAATGAAGCTATATCCTTCCTAATACATCCCACATCCATGTCTTTTGCAACAAAAGTGATTGAAACAGTTCTGGCTCTGGATCACTGTCTTGGCCATTTGGTTGCAAATGTCTGGTCAATTGCAGATTCCCATGTGGGGTAAAAAAAAGAAACACAAGCTGTGAGCTGTATCTGTTCCGTCCATTAATGCTCTAACGTTTGTCTCCAGGCTGCTTGTAAATGAGCGTGCATGTGTGTTATTTGGAGACGTTTCTGTGAAGGTATTTTCAGACAGAATGATTTTAGTTTATTTGCCCCAAACACCCAATATACCAACTGTAATGCAACAGATGTAGACTGTGTGTGTGCATGTTTTTTGTTCAATAAAGATTCTCATTGAAATAAAAACTCACAAACAGATTTATTATTTCCCTTCAGGCTCTACTCTTTCCTCTCCTCTATTTACACGTTTGTGCAACAGATTCATAAAGCCTCAGGACGCATGTAAAATTTTCACTCAAGTTTCAAAGTCTTTTCAACTTGTGCAGACTTGTGTTGTGGTGTCGTTTGAATCTGCAGATATTTGCATTTTTGTGTTGTGTGTATTTGCATTGCATCGAAAAAGACACAGTTACAGCAGTTTGAATGGGAATGCATGCTTTCTTATCCATGTTGAGCATAGCTCCTAACAGGGGTGGGCTACCTAACATTAAGCTCATTTAATAGGGCTTTAGAGGACTGTACAATTTGTATTTCTGCAAAAGACTGCTGTTGAAATGTGTCCAGTGTAAAGCAACGATATTGACTGCACAGGGATGCAGAGAGACTGCTGTGTGCGTTTTAATCTTCCTTTTTTTTTCTTTTTTTTTTTTTTTAAATATGCATGTTCAAGCTAAAACAGGATGTTAAGTTGTTGTTTCATTGTCTTTTCTCTCTTCTCTATTCCCATCACACTCGCTCTCCTTATCTCCTCGTTCCTCCTTTAACATGACTCATCCTTCACTCTCTCTCTCTTTCTCATCACTCCCACTCTTCCTCCCCTCTGTCCTCATCTTCTCTCTCCCCCTTTTATCTCCACGAGTCCTCTTTCATCCTTCCTCCATCTCCCTCCCTCCCTCCTTTCTTCCCCTCCTTCTCTCTCTCTCTCTCTCTCTCTCTCTCTGCATCCCTCTTTCCTCCCCCCTTCTTGTTAAGATTAATCTGATGTTTTGGTAACCATCCAACAACAGCTGTTTCCATTGGCTGGCAGAGATTTGGTGTGTGTGTGTGTGTGTTATTATTTACCGTCCAACTCTCTCTCTCTCACTCAATTGTTCTCTACCTCTAGTTTCATTTCAAACAGGCTTCAGTGGCATTATTTCTTTATAACCTCTGCAAAACACACACACACACACACACACAATATCTCTTTCTGTTTTCGTTATACACTGTGTGTGTGCCTGCGTGTGTGTGTGCAAATCATACAGCCACTGATACATTTCAGAAATACTCTCGCTCCCTCTTTCTCCACGTGACTCAGGGATTATCTCTCTCAACCAAAATAAAGCTGCGAGAGAGAGATGGAGAGAGAGGGAGAAAGAGAGAGAGAGAGAGAGAGCACCAGAAAGAGAGAGAGGTAAAGAAACAGGAGAGAGAGAGAGAGTGAGAAAAGCAGATGAACAGAGAAAGAACACAGGAAGAGAGAGAGAGAGAGTGAGCTGATGTTTCAGAGAAGGAAACCTCGATGAGAAAGTGCTGGAGGAGAGAGGGTGAGACAGTATGAGATAGAATAGCAGAGAGGCATAAAAATAAACCAAAAAAGAGGAAAATGTAACACATTTAAATCTTGAAATCTTAGAAGTATTCATGGTTACATGGTTATATGTAAGCTCCATCCTCAGGAGACACTTTTGACCAATCAGATTAATCGATGCAGCAATAGGTATCTTGTCACTTCAGCCCTAAAATGTGCCGTGACTGATGACTGTGTGTTTCTGTGCACTGTCAGATATTTACTTTTCTCATACATCTGTACAAACTGTACACCAGGAACCAAACTGAAACTATTTTTAGCCACAGGTAGAATATCAAAAACAGCCGTCACTTACTGCTGTCAACAGTACATTTAAATGTAATCATCTGACTGTTACCTGCCAATTATTGTTACTTGGCAATGTTCTCCTCGTCTTGTAGTACTCATTATAAACTCGGAGGAGATGAGAGCATCTTCCAAACATTTCATTTCTTTCCTGAGCTGTACATGTTTGACTGCTGCATTCTCAGTGCAGTATGTACCTCACTGCCTGAGTGCACACTGAAAACATACTCTTTTTTTTTGGTATGCACTGATATGTTCTGCACCTTGACAAATTCCCTCACGTCACTAAGGCCAAAAAAAGAAACGCTTGATCCATGTAAACATTTTCTATTCTGACACCCTTGTGGTTAAACCTGCTTTAATGATCCAGTCTGGTCCCTGGTGCTGAAGTCAGATACTTTTTGTGACCATCCATCAACTTCAGTCTGGTCTATGAGACTTGAAAACACTCTACAAGCATCATTGTACTTGTTAATATAAAAATACAGGAAGTCATTAAATACGCTGTTTGATCAAAACAAGAATGCTGACATTATTCTGGTACAGGCGGACTCACATGTTCAGTGATTTTGTAGAGAAAACCTTTGAAATTTAATTTCAGTGCAGGCTGCTTATGATCAAATGTAAAAGCTGTGTGACATCACAGTGGAGTGAAATTAAACTCTGCAGGTTTTAAGCTTTTGGAAACAGCAGCTTGTGTGATTTTTTTTTCTGTACAGAAGCATCACGACATGTAACAGACAGCATTATGCTGTCCAACAAGATCCCTGCAGTCACACTGCAGAACATTAACATATGCGTCTGTGTGCATGTGTCTGTGTTTGTTTGTGTGTGTGTGTGTGTGTGTGTGTGTGTGTGTGTGCGTGTGTGCGTGTGTGTGTGTGCGTGTGTGTGTGCGTGCATGGAGTGATGTTTTCTCATTTTGTGTCCCCAGTTAAATTCCTAAGACTTTATTGAATAAAACCTGACACAGAATCAATATCAATTCTTGGAAATTCCCCAGCCAACAACTCTGTTTACTGATGTGTTTAATCAATTAAAACTTTTGGAGATAATTTAAGTATGATTTGCCTCTAGAATTAGTAATGGTAATGCATTTTCTATTGTTGCATTTTTCAGCTTTTTCCATGTATCTACAATATATTCTTGTATATGTGTTACATTTATTAAGCATATGTATTTGCTTTATTTTATTATATGGTATTTAAATTAAATGGTTTGTTCTGCTTTTTTTTGTAACTCACATTATTATTATTCAATATGCATGAACATCTTTTTTGGGTCCGCTTCCTTTTACTTACAGTACTGCGGTACTACAGTGACCATTGTTCTCTATCGAGATTAATAAAGTTCTTTAGAAATTGATACAATAGCTGCGTCTCACTTCAGGGATCAGTTCATTCAACGGACGTGTGCCCTCTGAATGCATTAGCTTAGCTCTCCAGATGACACGGTATAACCTCACTGAGATGAAAAGTAATGGAGTGTTTAAGTCGTCCTAATAAAGTCATAATACCAAAAATGTTCAGTTTATCACTAGAGAGTTGCTTTCAAACAGCTGCAGGATCCAAACATAGCCAGAGACTAAAGCTGCTGGCAACAAAATGGCCCAAACCAGACATAAAACCCAATATTATAAGAGGATGTTAGGTCTGATTTAGCTGATGCACGGGGAAGGGAGAAGAGCATATGAATCAAGCACAGTCTTAAGGACTAAAAGGATATGTCATTTTGCTAAACACTCAAGTCAATTATGTGCGTTTCTTTCTTTGTGAGTCTCTGCTTCTTCTTGAGCAACAGGTCTATCATTCATACTCTCACACACACATACTGTAGATGTTGCAGGACTCCTTCATGTTTCCTTGTATGTGCATGTGAATATTTTAGCATCCTGTGTGTGCATGTGTGTCTATGTGCAGGACGAGACTCTCTTACATAAGTCATATTCTATTCCCGTATCTCATGGCAGTGTGCTTCTGTGTACTTTCATGTTGAAAACATACTTTCATGTTGAAAACACACAGTAGTGCTTACACAACCTGCAGCTTCGGACAAGCAGTCTGATTGGTCAGCAGCTGTTTCCTGTGGTGGACGTGTTGGGTTGTATATTAAACATAACTCTGCTACAGTGGATGAATGAGTTACATGTAATAGAGAGTGGTTCATTTACATGCTTTACTATGTCAGATGTCAACAACATTGGGCCATTCATAAATGATGAATTATACTATATAGCTTAAATGGATTCATCTCAAGTGTATCATTAATTCTTAGTAGATTTAAACTCAGCTGCAAAATAAGCAATGTAAGTGTGTATTTCTACTGCAGTTAATATAGTTATGATAAAGAAAATGTATGTAGAGATGATTACAAAAGGTGAGCTACTCATTGACATAAATACACAAGCCTAGAACACTGAAAATGTCTCTATATCTGTACTGTAAAATATGACTTTAACAAGGCTACAACACAGGTGAAATACAGTTTAATCAGATTACAGTAATTCAATAAAAAACAGGTGAAGGTGATGAACTGGATGTGTCACAAAAGCTTAGCAGCTTATTTTTAATATAACGTATAAGAGTTAGGAATAACTGCTCTCTATATTAAACAGATGGAGAGAAATACTGTAGAAAGAAATGGAGAGATGGACATAGTGTGAGTTTGAGAGAGAGAGAAGATGGAGTAAAGAGGCACAGATGTTTCAGTGATGTAAAAAAAAATCAGAAGACAGAGGTAGCATCAGGGCGCGCCAAGGAAAATCCGTCTCACACACATAAACATGTAAACTATACTTCAGAGGACAAATTGATTGAATGAATTCCCTGAATGTAAACCAAACCGTGACACGTGTAACCTCGTCTCTAACGCTGATGATAAACCTAATCCTCCAAAAAACAGAGTCTTAACCCGAAAATATAAGATTAACCTTGATTAACCTCAATGTTTGTCGCTAGGTGAGTCCTCGCAATGTAGTGTAGATGTAGCACACACACACACACACACACACACACACACACACACACACACACACACACACTCAAAGACAACCACACGTGCACGCACACATGCACACATACACACACATACAGAGGTCGTTTCCACATGCATCATCTCATTTTGGAAATCTGTTTCTTTAATCTGGCCGAGGCTACATCTGGTGTCTGTGTGTGTGCGTGATATTTCCAGAGTAGCAGAGGTTGCATGACAGGCCACCTGCCAAAATGTCGATCACACACACGCACGAACGCTCACACACACACACACACACACACACACACACACACACACACACACACACACACAAACACACACACACACACACACACACACACACACACACACACACACACACACACACACACCATGATCCATGCATATTACGTATTCTCTTGATCTGAAAATCAGCCCACACTAAACAGTTGTTTTTATTGAAAGTATAACAGTCAAATAAATAAAATAAAATAAAATTGACATTTTCAGCATTATATTTTATTTAAATGGTATAATGCTTCTTATAAGAGAGAATTTCCTGAGTTAAAACACATTTTTTTAGTATTTATTGCAGATTTCATTAAGTCAACCTTGTTAAATAAAAATATATTTAAAATAATAAATAAAATAAAGAGACTGACCCCTTTATATCTAGATTAGATTTAAAAATCTAATAATCTAATAAGACATGCTCATTCATTCATTACCTTGATCCTACATTAATTCATTCATACATGTATAAATTCATTCATTCATTATTTTAGTAATCAAGACTGTTATTTATGTATTCACTGAGCAACAAAGCAATTGATTTTAGTTAGTTTAACCCTCCTGTTGTCCTCCCGGGTCAAATTGACCCCATCTCTTTTGACTGTTCCTTCTTTCCTTCCTCCCTCCCTCCGTCCTTCCTTCCTTCCTTCCTTCCTTCCTTCCTTCCTTCCTTCCTTCCTTCCTTCCTTCCTTCTTCCTTTCCTTCCTTCCTCCCTCCCTCCTTACTCCTTTCCTTCCTTCCTTCCTTCCTTCTTCCTCCCTCCCTTCCTTCCTTCCTCCTTCCTCCTTTCCTTCCTTCCTTCCTTCCTTTAATTCCTTCCTTCCTCCCTCCATCCTTACTGCTTTCTTTCCTTCCTTCCTTCCTTGCTTCCTTCATTGCTCCTGTCCTTCCTTGACTCGAGGACAACAGGAGGGTTAAAGCATTTATGTTTCCTTTATCATGTCCTCCGCCTACCACCAAACTCACTCTCTCTCTTTTTATCGTCTCTTTGTCTTCCACTGTTCCTCTACCAGCTCTTCTGTCTCTATCCGTGTGTGCTGAGGGCGGGTTTAGGCGACGACGGCTCTGTTGTTTCAGGCAGGTGGTTGAAGGTGTGTTCTCAAATCTATCTGGATCCCTTCCAAGGAAATTACACAGTATTAGAGTCACTGTAATGATTCACAGTTTGTATTACAGTTTCTTCAACGAGAGAGCATGAACGCCACCTGGATTATACAAGTACAGTTTTGTTGAGTGTAACGCCAAATTACAGCGTAGTTTCACAACAATGAACTCCACTAAGGTAAACTCAGATTAAGTCTAATTCTGATGTTTAACCACAAATTCAAAGAGTATAACCCAGTTCAGGTAGGATGCTGCTAATGTGTCTTGCAAGAGCTTTAGTTTAACCCTCCTGTTGTCCTCGAGTCAAGGAAGGAAGGAAGGGAGGGAGGAAGAAGGAAGGAAAGGAGGGAGGAAGGAAGGAAGGAGGGAAGGAAGGAAGGAAGGAAAGGAGGGAGAGTAAGGAAGGGAGGAAAGGAAGGAGGGAAGGAAGGAAGGAAGGAAAGGAGGGAGGAAGAAGGAAGGAAAGGAGGGGGGAAGGAAGGAAGGAAGGAAAGGAGGGAGGAAGGACGGAGGAAAGAAGGAAGGAAGGTAGGAGGGAGGGAGGACAGAGGAAAGAAGGAAGGGGGAAGTTAGGGGTGAGGAAAGAAAGAGAGAAGGAGGGAGGAAGGAAGGACAGACAGAAGGAAGGAAGGGAGGAAAGAAGGAACAGTCAAAACAGACAGGGTCCATTTGACCCGGGAGGACGACACAAAGTTTAAATGCAGTTTTAGCCATTTTAGATGTTAAAATGTTGAAAAAATAACCTTTATTCTAACCAAAAGTCACTTTTTTAAAATTCTGTTGCCAAGCTGCTATAAAAAACAACATAAACCTTCCACTGCCAAAACAATTTTAGACCAATATCGATATCCAACAAGCAGCCACAAGTCCTCTCATGCATTACATCGAGTATTAAAGCTCTGTTGTGTGTTGTATGAGCCTCAAGAGTGTCGGTTATATAAACCCTCTTCCTGTAGAGCTGCTGATCACTATAAAGATTCATCTTAGTCTGGAGTTTTAGTGTCCCAGAATGGTTTCAGTGTGCTGTTTTAGGAGCTCTCTCCAGCCGCATACGAAGAAGATTCATTGGATAAGCGCTCAATGATTCTTTTTATTGTTAAAATTTAGATTCAATTGCTTTAACCCTTACATACTGTTCATTTTGACATTGTAGAGCTGTAAAAAAAAAATACCCTATACTGATCCTAATGTGGCCCCAAATATACAAATATGGAGCTACAATGCATCTTTTTACACATTTTTGTACAAATTCAACCTGCATTTATTAAAAAACTCAAAACATCTGTACTCCTTAACCACATATAGTGATTGTGTATGTCTTTGTTTCCATGCATATATACACATAATACCCCAAATATACAAATATGGAGGTACTATGCATCTTTTTTTAGTTTTTTCTGCAGCTGAGACACATTTTTGTACAAATTCAACCTGCATTTATTAAAAAACTCAAAACATCTGTTCTCATGGACTACATATAGAGATTGTGTATGTCTTTGTTTCCATGCATATATACACACAATACCCCAAATATACAAATATGGAGCTACAATGCATTTTTTTAAAGTGTTTGTGCAGCTGATACACATTTTTGAACATATTCAACCTGCATTTATTAAAAAACTCAAAAAATCTGTTCTCCTTAACCACACATAGTGATTGTGTATGTCTTTGTTTCCATGCATATATACACACATTATACACAGTTTGCTCTCAGCTCTGTTAAAGATGAATCAAACATGTATTAATAACTAATGGGAGACTAATTATGAGTCAGAATATGAACAGTATTTGAGGGTTTAAGGAAATCTCTTCACAACATATCACCAGACTGGTTAAGCACTAAACCTTTCTAGACAAGCTCCTGCCTGTAATCTTACATATCTTCCTGGTTACAGTTTATTTGTATGGACTGCACTGTGACTATAATAATAAACCTGAGTGGCTCCTCCTTAAACGTGCAGACTACTTTGTAGCGGAAAAACACACGCACAGTGATTACATGCGGTGATTGAGTAAGGCAGCTGACAATCAGCCAACTCCGTCAGGTTGAAACAACAGTCTCGTCCTCAGGCTGTTAGGTGGTGTGACAGAAGGTGTGAACTAACAACCACTGAGATGAAAAGAATGCAGTTTTAACACCTCCAAATGTCCACAAGGAGAATATCAAGGAGAAAAATAAACTCGGCAGCCAGAAAAGGAAGTGAATTTGGCTCCCAACTTCAAAACATACTCTTCTCGAAAGTTGATTTTTACTCCCACGAAACTCAGAAAGGCTTTTCTTTGCTTTCAAGTTTTAGATCTGAAGGTGGTCTAGACATCGCAACGCTGTCACGATTCTGTCACTCTCCTGTCATCTCTGTCTTTATTGAATTATTTCCTTGTACTATCTTTCCTCCTGCATACTTTCCCCAACCCTACCTTTCCCCTCCACACCTGCCCTGCATCATTCCTCCCAGCCAATCAGCTACTTGCCTGTTTCCTCGTTAGTTCAGTTTGTATTTAAGACCTGTTGTTCAGTTCAGTGTTTGTTGGATCGTCTGTTCTTCCTTCCTGAATTTCTAAATCCTGTTTCATAATGAATATTAATCCCTCAGTTCCTGTTGTCACCCCCTATTCGGTCCACCTGTTCAACTCCTTTTAACAGACACATCAAAACATGAATTTGAATAAGTGTCTTAAAGAACTTTCTCTGTATTTGGTTTCAAACTTTCTTGAGAAATGTTGAAGCCTACATTTTTAACCCTTACACACTGTTCAGGGTCAAATTTGAGAGCTGTAAAAACACCCTATACATATTTCTTATAGTGTAACTTTTCCTAATGTGACCCACACAGTATACAACAATGGAAATTAAACACAGTTTTATATGCAAATATACAAGTTTGACATTAAAAAGTTTAAAAATTAGCATTCAAACATGTTGTTGTATTCATTATATTCTATAAAATATTCTCCTGAACCATAAAAAAAAAAATTCAAACATTTATTAATGACTGGTGGGGAATTTATGAATGTGAATTGGTGTAGAGACTCATTGTAAGTCAGAATATGAACAGTATGTAAGAGTTAAGGAAATAAAGTGTTCTGCTATTTTTGTGGAATTTATGGTTAACTCTGCCCTTTGCAAAACATAGAGAGTATACGATAAATAAGCTGATGAGCTTGTTTCCAGCTTTTTTTGTGAGGAAGTCATGTTTGCAATATTAATCAAGAATTTATGTCTTCATGATGGAATTAAAGTTGTAAAATAACAGAAGTGGTCTGTCTTGAAACTCATACTAAACAAATATTCAATAAGAAAATTTGCCAAAATGTGCAAATTCAGCACTTGGGGTTCACCCATCTTAGTTGATAGTTTCTGAGAGCTGTATTTCAAATGAATACAACTATTTCATTTTGAAATGTGTGTATTAAATGATGTCCTCAAGACATAATATTGTGATGTTATTGTATTGTTGTATTGTTTGTTTAACATGTTTATACAGTTAGATCAAACAACGCATCACTTCCTGTCAGTCTGATCAGGAAATGACAGAAATGCAGGTAAAGCTGCTCGTTAGTTACAAGAGGAAACAGTTTGAATCTACACAGACGCACTGATGAATCACCGTCTTTTCACTCCGTGTCATTGTGAAGGAGTTAGCAGTAAATGATCTTCAACTACAGCAACAACTCTTTTCATCATTTTGAGTTTAGCTTTGTGTTTAGTTTGTGGTTTTTACACTATTATGAGAACACTCAATATTAGATGTGTCTTTATTTCCATATAAGGTTTAAAATATTGATGGAACTTATAATGAAAATGATGATTTAACCCTTAGATGCATGACCTACTGATACCTACACTCTTCCATGAGTGGGGTCAAAAATGACCCCAATTAGAATGAATGCGTTTTATGCTGTAAACTTAAGAAATGTATTTCATTTTGGTTAAAGATGATGATTTGTATTATATTTTGGTCAACAAAAGAATGATTTCATGTTTGACAAGCTCATTTATCACTTTAATAACATTTTTATCCCAGCTTTCAAAAAGGTCAAAAACGGTTAACATCCAAAAAGTATCCCAATTAGAATCAATGCATTTAATGCAATATTATAACACAAGAATGATTTCATGTTTTCCATGCTAACACAACTTCAACATTCATTGTTTGTGTATCCGTCTGTCTGTCTATGCATGTACACTCACGCGTCTTCTTTCTTCTCACTGTGAGCAGCTGTTACAAACTACTTGTTTCTGGCTGTGAGCACTGCACACAGGGTCACTGCATTTCCAGCAACTATTGGTGGCTTTGCACACATCTTACACCTCTTTCTCTTCTGTTGGCCCTGTCATAACCCTAACCCTAACCATCATAGTGAGAGTCTGCTTCTCTACACAACAAATGCAGTAATGTTAGCTTTCTTAGTTAGCTAGTGTTAGCTAACTAGAAAGTAATTTGATAATAATAATTATAATAATAATAAAAATAGGTGTGATTTATATAGCACCTTTCACATATCCAAGGACACTTTACAATTTGATGATGATAACACAACACTATATCACACAAAAATCATGTATGTGGAAATTAAGTTCATATTTTATAACAGCATATATATTCTGAGGTATACAAATGATGATAATGCTTGTACTAATAATACATGTATGTTGCTGTGAAAAAATAATCTTTAGGGGTGGTGAGACTGCTGACATTAGATGTGTGGATCGACAGTAAATATACCTGACAGTCACAGTTGATAAAAATCAAAGGTTCCTAGGGTTAACCCCTGAAATTCCATAGAAAATGATTGGGGTCATTTTTGACCCCACGTATGGAAGAGTGTGGTACTGATACAAAAAATGCAATTACTTAAAAAATATAACAATTAGATACGAATCCAAATGGCCTCGTGTCAAAGACAACCTATTTGAGGAATACATGGAAGATTAAACGATAAAAATTTAAAATTACAAAGATATTGCAAAAAAACAACCGCTGGGGTCATTTTTGACCCCACTTATGCATCTAAGGGTTAAAGGAATTGACTAGTGATTCTTTATATTTCCTTATTGTCAGCAAACGTGATTTGTAGTTAGCCAAACAAACAATGAATTGATCTTATTATTTAGTGTATTGTGTGTTTATCCGAAGCCTGTTACCACAGCTTGTATAGAAACGGCTCCAAAGAGTGGCAGATTACTATGTTATTATCTATTTTTACTCTTCGGCGCTGTTTCTAAACAAGCAACAATAATCACTGTCCTCGGGGATGAAAGTCAACCAGTGCAGCGGTGTGACTCATTGACATGTTTTTAATAGTTTCTGAACAACAGCGGAGGTAGACGGTGCAGAACAATGTGGCATTAGAAGCTTTGGATGCACACACACAATACTTGTACGTCAGATGAGTTCATTATTAGTCTGGTTCTGCATATGAGATTTACTGACATAAGAAAACTATAGAAAATTGCCAACCATATCTTTATACAAGAAGAATTGCACATCCACAGTATTTAATGCATTATGGAACAGAGGATCATACTCTGTTGCACTCATAAAATTACCTCTGCAATCCTAATGAATATATTCCTAAATATTCTGCTGCTTTCTGTAGTCCTCTGTGTTTATTTATTTTATTCAACAAACTGCATCCAAGGTGGAAATCACTGTAGGACATTTAACCCTCCTGTTGTCAAATTGACCCCATCTCTTTTGACTGTTCCTTCTTTCCTTCCTTCCTTCCTTCCTCCCTCCCTTCTTACTCCTTTCCTTCCTTCCTTCCTTCCTTCCTTCCTTCCTTCCTTCCTTCCTTCCTTCCTTCCTTCCTTCCTTCCTTCCTTCCTTCCTTCCTTCCTTCCTTCCTCCCTCCTTACTCCTTTCCTTCCTTCTTTCCTTCCTTCCTTCCTCCCTCCTTCCTTCCTTCCTTCCTTCCTCCCTCCCTCCCTCCATCTTTACTCCTTCCTCCTTTCCTTCCTCCCTTCTTACTCCTTTCCTTCCTTCCTTCCTTCCTTCCTTCCTTCCTTCCTTCCTTCCTCCCCCCCTTCTTAATCCTTTCCTTCCTTCCTTCCTTCCTTCCTTCCTTCCTTCCTTCCTTCTTTCCTTCCTCCCTCCTTACTCCTTTCCTTCCTTCCTTCCTTCCTTCATTTCTTCCTTCCTTCCTTCCTTCCTTCCTCCCTCCATCCTTACTCCTTCCTTCTTTTTTTCCTTCCTCCCTTCCTCCCTCCTTCCTCCCTTCCTCCCTCCCTCCCTCCCTCCCTCCCTCCCTCCCTCCTTACTCCCTCCCTCCTTACTCCTTTCCTTCCTTCCTTCCTTCCTTCCTTCCTTCCTTTCTTCCTTCCTTCCTTCCTTCCTTCCTTGACCAGAGGACAACAGGAGGGTTAATGTGAAAGCTGACTAACCACAGAAAGCTGGAAACATGAGGTTCTCAAAAATCACATATAAGATCTAAAATGTAAAACTTCTGCACTGTTATCTGAAAAATAAATGGCTGCTAGAGCATACAGTTTAATAAGAGGTGCAACAGATTCTTTTTAGTTTTAAAACTTTTCTGGAAGCCAAAGTTCAACACAAGGTCAGAAAATAAAGCATTCCTCTGGTTTGATGTGCTGATATACTGCATATTTTATATTTTATGTACACCAAAGTGTTTCGTATGTCATCTATTTTTAAAGCATTCTCTACAGCAGCATAGAGATGCTGTAAAAATTAATATGTGCACACTCGTAGCTTTTTATAATACTTTTTTTATGCTCCTGTTTTATGGTGCTAGATAGTTCATAAAAAAGAATATCTGAATGTAAAATAAGATTACTTGAGAAAATACTTGTGTTATCACTAAAAAACTCCCTAAAATAGGTTTTCCCGCGTTTGAACCCTGTCGTCCTCTTTAGAGGCTGAAGAGCAGAAGTTGCTGAGAACAGACACCGACCCATTGAAACATCAATGACAAGAATGCGACGTATCCAACGCAGTGTACACACACGCTGCTTTGAGTCAGACTCACACACTCACAGCCGACTGGACACACACACACACAGACGCACACGCACACACACACATATACACACACACACACACACACACACACACACACATACATCAACCCATATTGTGTTTAATTCCTCTGTTTCTTAAGTGAGTCAATGTTTGTTCTCTCTCGTTCTCTCACACACACAAAGACATAAAATCTCTCATAACACAGAGTACTTCTTTAATGCACACACACGCACGCACACACGCACACACACAAACACGCACACACATACCTTACACACTGTACTCATACACATTCTTCACATGAACTCACACACACTTAGCCAATAAAGTAACACCCAGGTCACACCCATGCTCTCCCCATCCACACACACACACACACACACACACACACACACACACACACACACACACACACACACACACACACACACACACACTCAGTCTGCTGTCTGCACACTCCCACATCAGAGGTTAATCATAAATAAGGAAACGCCTCAAAAAAAAAAAATTGGTTCATTGTGCCAGAAATTAAATGCTGTGACTCTCAATCATGTTTAAAAGCTTTCAAAACTCTCCTTTTAGAGTCGCTAACTAACACTCAGCTCTTAGTTGATACTTTAAAATGATTTTTTACTGCATTTTTATATTTTTAACTATGTGTCCTTCTTGCTGCTCTGTTATTGTTGTTGTTGTGTGCAACTACTTTTTTTGGGTTTATCATAGAGCATATTTGAGTGACTTAAAAAGTGCAGTATAAATAAAATGTATTTGATAATAATAACTATTATTACAATGATTATGATAAGGATTAAAAAAAACTGTCATTTAAAAGTGACAGGTTTACTGGACTGTATTAAAATATAAATATAAAATGCAGTCACACAAAGTCAAATGAATTACTGTCATATGTGCGTTATATATTGCTCCTCATTATCTGAATTGTGAATCATAGGATCTGGAAACTCCCCTGATGTGATTTCAACATGATCTCACTTTTAACTGTAAACCACGTCACAGTTTTCTTATAATTTCTACATTTTAACGTGAAGTGAAGGGCCTCTTTCTCATTTATGGGTTAAGTAACTACAACTGCTTTAAGAAACCATTTTAAAATTTGTAACACAAACTAAAACAAAAGAAGCATGGTCATTAATGCTGATTTTCTTGCTTTGTGACATGTTTGTCCAACAATAGCAACAGGTGTCCAACTGTATTCTGTGCAAATGACTGATGGTTTTGGATTTGACTGACACTGTGTTTTTTCTGGTTCATGTTGTTTATGACACTATCTGTATGTATGAAACTCTGTGTTAATTTAGAAACAATTCAAATACATAGTAATCCTACTGGAAAGAGAAAGACACCATCTATGCAACAAGTCTCCTCCTTTTTTAATGAATAATTGTAGTTTTTACTCAAATTAGACCTTCTCTTTTGAGGGTAAATGCTAAATATCTGTGCATAAATGTGATTTGTCATCTACATTTGATATGTTTGACTTTTGCTTCCAGAGCTGTGGACACTTTTGCAGACTTATATACTTAAATAAATCTGACCAGTTCAAACTAATCTCACAGGTTTACATTAACGCTTTAGCTCCGACTGATAATCAGTAAAATGACCTTTTTGGCTGCACGTCAAACATTGAGTTTGTCTTATTAAACACAGACTCAACAGTGCAAAGAGAGCAGAGAGAAGTCCCCAGTTTCATTGGAAATCGGTCTTAAAGGTAAATGATGAAGTTTGTTTTATGATTAAGTAAAGTGCAACATTCATTGTACTTAACATAAAATATTAACAACTATAACAAAGTCAAAGCTTTCCAGTTTTATTTGGAATTGAGTCTACAGTTGACTCCAGTGTTGATGCCTTGCTCATTGAGCCTCACAGGATCACTGTCTCGCCTCACTAGAGGAGATCTATTGATACTATATCTTTACATAATGAAAGTAATAAGATGTTTTAATGAGGCTGGTTTAATGAGCGTAGTAATTTTAATTCTCAGGGCAGCATTAGATTTACTTAAAAATTGGGTCCTGCTCTTAATAGGGTTTAAAAACCTCGATAACAGCTAATGAGAGTTGGTTTACAGAGACAACTGACTGTTTTAACAAGATGATAGAAGTTTGGATCCTCAGTCAAACCACTGGACAAATAAACAAAAAAGTTTTATGTAATTTAAAAAGAAGGCCTCTTTACACGTAAAACAATCTTCTTTTCGTTTTTGAATTTAATTGGATTCAATAAAGAACTGAGATGATGAATATTGATAGAGGAGGAGATTCATGCACAAGATTCACCTCAAAATGATTTTTAGGTGAATCTTCTGCAGAGGCGACCGTCTTGTAGTTTCAGTCACTAAATGATAAGTTGGACTCTGTATTATTTATTTCTCCTTAAAGCTCACTTTGAAAGGGATTTAATATTCTGAATCCTTTAGAGCATATTTTATATATTCAATAAGAAAGCACAATTTCTGCTGCTTTCAAGTGGTACATCCCAATCACATCATGCCACCATTACTTCGTCAAATGTCTAAGCTGCAATTGAAAAAGTAAAAAAAAAAAAAGAAATCATCAAAACTTGCCATTTCAAAAAAGAAAGCATGACAAAAACTGTCCATTCAAAGATGAGTGGAAAGAAATGAAAAATGTGTTCATTTTTCCTGAGGGGAGCACAAGATATTTGTGCTTTATCTGTAATGAAACAGCAGTCATAGTGCAGAGTGCTAACGTACGCCACCAAGACACCAGTTTTAAAAAATATAATCCCAGAAACCGAGAAGGGGAGAAGCATAAAACTGAGCCAGTTGAAGTCATCATATCAAGCATCCAACTGATTAATTGCAAAATCAATGACATTTTCAATCATTAATACAGTGAAGAACTCATACGGCAGCAGACTCATTACTGAACACTCACACCATTGTTGCTACCTGTGTGTCACAACTTTAGTGCCCAAGTTTTAGGGCTTGGTAACACAATGAAGGTGTCAGTTCTCTCATTGTCATTTCATGTACTTACTTACTGGACCTGTGATGCAAGTGGCTATTTGGTAAGTGGACCTCACTTGTATTTGAGAAGAGCCAAGAAAAATGGATCTCCACATTGTTTTATAGCCTTTCTGTCCGTCTTTCACTCATGGATTTCTCCACACTTGCGCATATGTGTCCAACTGTGCCTTTTGCACCTGTGTGTGTACGTGAAAGCATGTGTGTGTGTGTGTATGTATGCAAGCATGCATGTGTTTACGCTCTAATCAATATTCCATGTGGGCTTAGCACAAGCGGCACGATTCGTCTCACGTTCCTCCCCCTCTGACAGCTGTGACAAAAGCAAACAGCAGCATATGGATCAGTACCGCTGCTGTCCACCTGCTGCAGGGCGTGCTCTGTTGACTAAAGAGCTAACCTGAGAAACTTTTTTTTTTACTATTATTTTGAGTGTGAACACACACACACCATCAACAAAAGCCCTTATAATACATTCAGAAGACGCCCTTGTGGAATTATGGATTGATTTTACTAAACGTGTGGGTCGTTTTGGAGGTTTTCCTAATGCATAAATATAAAACCAACAGGGGACGACAAGCCACAAGGCTACCTGCCTCCCTGTTTATTATTTGAACTGGCACAGAAACTATTAATCCTCTGATTTACAGCTTTTTCTAGCTTGTGACCCAAAAAATTAAACTTGTGACTCCCTGTTGCAGTCATAAACACTCTAATAGGCTTTTTCACTTGATTATAGTGTGGAGAAATCATAGCTTGAAAACTTCAATTATCACAGAGAGAAAAACACAGTCATCACAAGGTTCATAAACTAAAGTAAATAAGAAAACTGGATTTTAGAAACATACTTTTTCAGGTTATGTAAGCCATATAACAACTCTTAAAATTGATTTGAAAAGGACTAAAATCACATATGCAAAAGAAGAAGCACTGATGTGTAATGTGATGCTGGAATACTTGTGTGAATACTTAAAAACAATCTGTGTATGTTGGTTGTGGTTTGTGATTTGGAAATTTGCCTTGATCCAGGACAGTCGTATAATGTGTTATGGCTCTGGAAAGCTATCTTGTAGAACCCAAACAATTCAGTAACTCCTGAGTTCAAAACGTCTATTAATTGCACAATGATCTGTACTAGGGTGAGTCTTACAAACGCAAAGATGAAAAATACTAAGCCACTAACAAGAAAAATATGTTGCAGCAACACTAATAATTTAAACAGTTACATCTTCTGGCCAGTGGTGGCAGCACTGAGCACACCGCTGCTGAGAAGTATTTCAATGAGTGAGCAAGAAGTGCTGTGTAATTTTTGCTTTAACATGGTTCGTACCGCATCTAATGGAGGATGAAATTAGTCATTTAGCGTTTAATTACTTTACACATCTTTTTTTTCAATCTTAAAAGCTGTTAACAAGATCCCACTGGGTTCATTCTTTCAATATTTTTTCCTCAAATTTAACTAATTTAAGTGCCACTTAGTGATTGAAATGAGACCCATGAAGCCAAGGGTGCTTACCACAGTATGATGGTCTTAAATCTTGAATATAAAACATTAATGTGGACTAACTACAATAACTCAGACTCTCTTCTTCAACCACAGTTAAGTAAAAATCTAAATTAATAGACCACTCTGTCTCTGCTGGAGGTTCAATCCATTTTCTGCCTTTCTGAATGTTTGTTTTTGGCTCATTTGTTCCATTTCTTATTCCCTCTCAGCGTCTCACCATCCCACCCTTCCCTCTTTTCTCCCTCTTCTGTAGCAGTTTCCACCTTGAACCCCCTTTTTTTTATGATCCTTGCGACGCCATAATGTTGCCGTCTTGTTTTTCAGGGGGTTAGGAATGACCACTGCTGTGGGACATAGGTCAGTGTGCAGCAGAGCAGTGAAACATTAGGTCATGTTATAAATAGAGCTCTGACCTCAAACCAAGACCCCCAACCTGCATAACTTCACCCCTTACTCTATACCTTATATAGAATCACATATATTTGGGGATCCAAGATTTTAAGTAGATTCAACCTGTACTTTCCTATTTAGTTGTATTCACACTGGACTGGACGATCCTGCAGGGCATGTTTTATGTTTTCAAATTATGCAAAGAAAAGTATGGATAATGAAGTGGTAAAGGGATGTGAAAGTAGTTTGGTTTTGACTTTGGAGGACTGTGGATTTGCATTTTGATAAGGAATCTGAGTAAAGGGAATATTTGTTTTTTTTGGAATATTTGATTCATGGTCCTGGGTCTGCACCTCTTCACCATAATTAGTCTTCCCCATAGACTGTATGTAAAAATGGACACAGCGAGGTGTGACCTTTAGTTTGCATTGGAGCCAGTTTGAAGCCCAGAGTGGCAGCTCATGGTTGGCATCATGCTTTCTATTTATGAGCCAGGAGCTTCCAAATAAGGAGTGCGGGCAGCTAAACTGGGCAGGTATCATAATGTAGTTATATTAAACTGAAATATTGTGACAATAGTTTGACTCCTGGAGCCGGAGAGAGGAGCAGCTGAGCCACCTGTCAATCACAGCTGGCCCAAAAGCTACTAGAAGTTTTCAAATCTTATTAACAGAGCAATAATGTCTAAAAAGACCAACAGCACAGTTATTAAAAGGGTCTAAATTTAGCGATTTAGACCATAATTGCTTGTTGAATAAAATGATTTACTTAGTATTTCCGGAGAGAAGTTGATGCTTTCTGAATGTGAATCAGTTGGAAACAGCATTTAGCAGTGGCAGTGGTGTTGCAGTGTGAGGTAATCCTGCACTAGCTTCCATCTCAAACAGTTGCTGCTTTCCCACAGTCGGGGGTTTAATAAAAGCACAACACTTATAAGTATGATTTTAATTAAAAAGACAACTCCATAAATGTGTATGTGTATGCTTTTTTAATGTTTCATGTTTGTTCCTGTTCTGCCACAGCTGGAAAATCTGGAAAATGCAACCTGTCCTCTTCCTTTCTCTGCAATATGATTTGTGTGTGTGTGTGTGTGTGTGTAGGTGTGTGTGCGTGTGTGTGTGTGTGTGTGTGTGTGTGTGTAGGTGTGTGTGTGTGTATGCTAGATCTGTGTTTGTATTAGGTGGAAGCAGAGCATGTTTGTAGCTACTACGGGGGAGCACAGAGAGACACAAACCATGGGACTAAACCATCAACCCGATCGAGGAGCTGAATTTAAATGAGTGACAATGAAAGACTGAGCGAGGAACAGAGAAAAAGATTAACGGAAAGAGAAAAAGATGCAAGGAAGAAAGAGAGGAAGCGGAGGATGACACTGAGACAAATGAGGAGCAAAGACAGATTGTAAAGGTTGTACAAAGCTACTTTGGCAACACTGTACTTGATTATAATGACACCAATAAAGCACATATTTGAATTTAAGAAAAAGACAGTGCTGGATAGGAAATACAAGGATGGATTTACATTTTAAAAAATAGCAGCATGGTTGCATAGTAAACGTATTTCTTTGATTTATACTGGCTGTTTCATTTAATCTTTAAAAAACGATGCAAATGAAGTTAATTAGATTACACACAGCATAAAACAGAGACAGATAGGGCAGCCTTGGAAGCAGCGAGAGCAGACACTTGAGAAGAGAGGACAGAGAAAGCGAGAGAGAGGAGGGTGGAAAGAAGAGGAGAGAATGGATTGAGATGGGGATAATGCCAGAGAGAGGGAGAAAAGGGAAGAAAGAGACAGAGACGAGAGCAAAAAAGGAGGAGGAAAGAGACACAGCGAGAGGAGAGAGAGAGCAGAGAGGAGAGTGAGAAAGACCAGAGCATTGGCAAAGAGAGAGAGAGAGAGAGAGAGAGAGAGAAAGCAGAGTGAGCGAGCGAGTATTGAAAGACAGAGAGAGAGAGAGAGAAAGGGCTGGAGAAAGAGAGAGACTGCCGAGTCATGTGACGGAGCAGCACGTGTCGGCTGGCAGTGTCAACTCTCACTCTCTCTCTCTCTCTCTCTCTCTCTCTCTCTCTCTCTCTCTCTCTCTCTCTCTCTCTCTCTCTCTCTCTCTCTCTCTCTCTCTCTCTCTCTTGCTCTCATTCCTTCCACTCAGATACAAGAGGTCCTCTCAGCCAATCAGAGCGCAGCAGCACTAAACCATACTGCCTATCTGTCTCTACCTCTCTCTCCTTCTCTGTGTGAATCTATCGCTCTCTCAGCTGACTGTATGACCTGCCAACACACACACACACTCTCTCTCTCTCTCTCTTTCTCCCTCTCTCTCTGTGTGTGTGTGTGTGTGTGCGTGTCTCTCTCTCTCATCTGTCTCTCTCCTTCTGAATGTCACAATCAGAATCTGAATCAACTTTATTGGCCGAGCACCAAAATGTTTAACCCTTTAACGTCCACTAATTCTCTCAATTTCCTTTTTTAAGCAGCTTTCAGGTTTGAAAAATAACCTTATTTTATTCTGTCTGACATATCTACACACACACATATAGGTATATTGTGTATATATCAATTTATTACAGCTCATTGAAGCTATATAATGTGATCAAATGATGTCTTATGCATTGCTTTATGCACATTTCCCCCAAAGTCAGCCACATATATTTGGTAAACTCTTGGGCTCTCCACTTTGATTTAAGATTAAGCTCTACAGTATGAGTCGGAGCGATGTTTGATTGCACAGCATGACTTTGTAATCCCACTGTTCTGGCTAGGTTAAAGACACCGCAAACCCACACAGGTGTTTTCAAGTTATTGTTAATTAGACTTCTGCTCAGTCCAAGCTGGGAATAGCATGCGGCTCTAACTGCTAATAATAATGAAAAGGGTGTAATTTGTCCCACTTTAACAGGTGCAGTAAAGCTACAGTAACATCAGAATCAGGGAGATGAATCAAACACAGACTGTACACACCCACACAATCATGAGAAGAGGTCTAGTCAGACAAAACCATTTTAAATCACCTGTGTAGGTTTCAGGCTGCTCTGAAATCACCTCTACTCCCCCGTCAAACTGACATCAGATCATCCGTGCATGCCCACAAACAGCTGTTCATTCTGTAGCCTTTGCTGCTAAGTTGTTGTTGTTTTTTTTGGTTCTTCATGTTGTCCACTTGCACATTTCAGACTGAACACGATGAATGGATGTATGAGCATGTGTTGAGGTTTTACATTTTGAGTAAACAGCGAGAAAAAAAAGCTAAGTCTGATTACAAACTGTATGTACAAGTAACGTAGGCAGACGGCTGAAGTCTGCTGAGAGGCAGATTCCAGAAGCTGGCCAATCAGAGCACAGCGGGCTCATCGAGATTGGGCCTTTAAAAGACAGGAGCTGCTTCTGAAAGAGGCTGAACTGAGGGGCTGCATAAAGTATAGCCAGTATAAGTTAAATAAGGAGGTTGTGAACTATAAATCATGAAAATATGTTCCAGCAGAGCCCCAGAATAGAAACATAGTCCTAGAAATATGCATGATACTTCCCCTTTGACCTCAGGTTTGACAATAAGTGGATATTATGTACATTCTGTTGCACATTGTGTGTATTACACTGTAGGGTCATTGCCGAAAATTGTTTCAGGACATCACATGGTTGATTGAACTGTTCACGAGAACGATGTGATTAGCGAATGTAAACATTTCTCTCCTCTGCACTCACTTCCTTTCATTTTCCATCTCCCTCTTCATTATAGCTAACTCTCTCTAAATCTGGACTGATATTTCTATCTCCCTGTTTCCATCTGTCTCTCTTCCTGGCGTTGTGTGTTTCATGGTGCATGAAAATCTCACACACACCCGCACACACTAGGATGACTAGGTTAAATACAATGCATGCTAAGCCTCTGCATCAGTATGTGGCAGATGGAAGGAGAGTTAGAGAGAGAGGGAGCGGGCTGAGAGACATAGAGAGACAAATGCAGGTATTTTTCATGGATGATCTGAGAGAGCTTAATTGTGTCTGAGCACATAAAAGTCTGCGTGTGAATGAACAAATGCATTGTGTGTCCATGTTTACATCTGTGTTCTTTGGTGCATTTATTCTGAGTATGTGTGCATGTGTTAGTGTGTGTGTGTGTGTGTGTGTGTGTGTGTGTGTGTGTGTGTGTGTGTGTGTGTGTGTGTGTGTGTGTGTGTGTGTGCGTGTGTGTTTCATCCATATACACCTGAAAATGTATGTCTTTAAATATTATTTGTGTGTGTGCAAGTGTGTATGCCCGGCTTGGTTTTGGACATTTTTGACCAATCTGGGCTGATCGATGTGCACATACAATTGATTTACTACATGATGTTATGTGAGTACACATGACATAACATGTGAAAGGCGGGAGGAGGAAAGCTGTGAATGGAGTGGTAATGTGTGTGTTTATGTGTGTGTCTGTGCATGTGTGTGTGTGTGTGTGTGTGTGTGTGTGTGTGTATTTGAGTCAGTTGACAGATGTGACTGTGCAGTCTAATCATTATGTTGAATGTAAACATTACACTGCCTGGCAGAGGGAAATGCCATAATCTTTAACAGAGAGGATGAGTCCTGCGGAGTTAAGAGTGTGCTGTGTTTTTTTAGTCCACTGGCCACATACCAAATGTCCAGCTGTCACGCACATTTTAAAGTAAAGACTGAAACCCCAGTAACACGTATAGTATAATGGGTTTTTTAATGTATTTTTTATTCAACAGAAAAACACCTTAAAAAGACAAATTTGGCAAAAAAAAAATGGAGGCATCAAATAGTCAATATCATATTTTAGGACAGTTTTGGACAGTCTTAGATTTAGATAACAATTCATCATCTCTGCCTTTATCAGAAAAATTTAACTACCATTAATCAAACGTCTAAAATATAGGAGAAGGGAAAAGTGCGAATATAGAATAGTCAGCATCAACTGCAGGGTCTGAAAAGGCTCGGAGCTAAGATGCCATGTTGACATCATGTGGAGACAGACTCTGATTTACAGCACCGAGCTCAGTGTTAATCCATTTGCATTAAACAGAGCTTCTGGCCTTCAAACAGAGCCTTGGGTTAGAATATTGCCACTGACATGTTTATTTATTTATTTTGTTCCTTCATATTTATCAGTCATAAATCTCACATATTTCTCTTAAACTGAACAGATAGATATAAATATTAAGAGAAAGCAAAAATACAGGGGAACATACTGTATGTGCATGTAACAGAATAATCAAATCATAACCTGACTGATACTCCTACCTGGAGCTGGATCTTCCATCATATCCAACTAGCAAATAAGCCGATATGTTCACAAAGGTTACTGTTGGAAATCACAATACTCTAAAAAAATGGAAACAATGAAATAAAACAGCAACAAGTGTTACAATATAAAATGCATGAAGATTTCTGCACATGATAAAATAATGGGCCTGTGTTGGGTAGACGCCTGTATGGTCAAGGGATATCCTTCCTTTAACCAATGCTGATCTCCAAATAGAGGCTTAGGTTCAAAGACCGATACTGACAGCTGCTTCTCTTGACCCAGTTACACATTTGACTGCAGCGGCTGCTTTTAGGACAACCTTGGATGCCCTTGCTTAACTTTGAGGAGTTTTTTATCATCCCTTAACTAATTTATGTACAATAAGTTTCTGTACTCCATAAATGTAACCCTTAAATCCACCTTAAAGCCACCTCTAGCATCAAGTGACTTGAGGCTTGATTTCCTAAACACATCCTCCAGTCCAAGCATGTTTTAAGATATTTTATACAAAAAAAAATTAGATTATCAGGCTATTAATTCTCCTCCTTGTCCCTCACAGAAAATGTAGACCATCTTAATCTACTCAGTCCTCATCAGACTTGTGAAAGATGCATACTGGTCCACAACTGGTTCAACAGTAGTTGCAGTGTCATTAATCATGCTCATGCCTTAAACTCAGATTTTAGGTCAACTCAGAGAAACTTTCATCCTTCGGCATATGGCTGTGAAAATATCATTCTTGTGTCAAATTGCGCAAACATCATTCTGCACATGAACGTCAACCATCCAAGGGAAGGAACAAGAAGAAAAACAACATTTTTGACTGAAGAGGGAAGTTTTGGACTAAGTTTGGCCAAGTTAAGGTCAACAGGATGTCATTTGCAACCAGCACTCTATGTGCCCAGACTTAAAAGACTAAATCCCATCTTCAGGATATTTTTACATTTCGCTGTATTTTGCACATCTGTTATTTATGCTTCATTTGCTGTTTATCAACCTAGACATGCCCTGCACATCTGTGTCTCTGCCAATGGCTGTCAGTGCTGCCACACTGGAAACATTCTTTGTCTCGGAGGATGTTTGTGATGTGTTTGGGTTCAGTCTCTTATCATCTGGCTTCTACCTTGTGCACTTAACAGTCAGTGGAAGTATTTTATGCTCATTATTAAACTATACTTTGAAAGTACAGATGAAGGTTGCCTTACAGTCAGGATGGCTGAGCAGCCTAAGGCACCACACTTAGACCTTCCAGAAGTCCTGACATGACAAATATTTTGTGTGAAAAGAAAATGTAATCGTCAATACTACCCCCAGCATTTATTTAACCCAAATACAATATAGATCAGGCAATTCCACAAGTCTCCTGATGAAGGCATTGGAATTGGTTCAAATCTCATTCCCACATCAGAAATGCTTGATTATGTTGCTCATGTAGGAAAAGAACAAGAAGTCCTGGATAATGGTCTAAGTTACAGGTTTTGGGATTTTTCCTTTCCAAATGATGATTTTTTTTTCCTCCCAATGAATACGAGCGTTCATATTGCCTTCACAGACGTATTAGTTAAAACAATCTTTACAGAGCACTTAATAAAGATACATGGTTGGCAGATTGCTTCGCTCTCAGTTTTGCAAGACAAAACCAAACAAGCACTACTGGTCAGGATGGCCGAGTGGTCTAAGGCGCCAGGCTCAAGGTTAGTCCTTCCTAAGCAATGTGACTTCTGGTCTCCTAATGGAGGCGTGGGTTCAAATCCCACTCCTGACAAGGCAAAGGCTTTAGTGAAAAGAAGAGGGACTCTTCAAAGCTATCTTCACTTTCTTCTAAATGCAATTACAATATACAGCATTCCCCTGGTGAAGGAATGAGTTCAAAACCCACTCCAATGTCAGAAATTCTTGATGATCTTGCTGATGTGTCCTCTGTTGAAAGAGAAACATTTTTGGTAGACTAAGCAGAAGAAAGACAAGCAGTCAGGATTTCCTAAAGGTCTAAGTTACCAGTTTTAGGATTAGTCTGTCCCGAACAATCAGAATTGTTGGTCTCCCAATGGAGTTGTCTGTTCATATCCCCTATAGAAAGAAAACATTGTCTTCTTTTAGTGAAGACAAGGTTTCTAATATGCTGAATAAAGACACATTGTTGGTAGATTTATTTGTTCATGCTGTCCTTGATAAAAACACAAATATGTAAGACAACAATAACAAACATGACTGGTCAGGATGGCCGAGTGGTCTAAGGCGCCAGACTCAAGGTTAATCCTTCCTAAGCAATGGGACTTCTGGTCTCATAATGGAGGCGTGGGTTCAAATCCCACTCCTGACATGGCAAAGGCTTTAGTGAAAAGAAAAGGGACTCTTCAAAGCCATCTTCACTTAGTACAGAATGTGATAACAATACACAGCAATCCCCTGGTGAAGGAATGAGTTCAAATCCCACTGTGTACTCTTTATTTGAAAGAGAAGTATTTTTGGTAGACTAAGCAGAAGAAAGACAAGCAGTCAGGATTGCTTAAGGGTCGAAGTTACCAGTTTTAAGATAAGTCCGTCCCAAACAATCCGAATTTTTGGTCTCCCAATGGAGTTGACCGTGTTTACAACGTACTGAATAAAGACACATGACTAGTAGATCTCTTTGCTCATGCTGTACTTGATACCAAACCAAATTCAGCAGGCGAGACTAAACCAGCAACGTCGTCAGGATGGCCGAGTCGTCTAAGGCGCCAGACTCAAGGTAACTCCTTCCTAAGCAATGGGACTTCTGGTCTCCTAATGGAGGCGTGGGTTCAAATCCCACTCCTGACAGGTGGTATCTTTTGTCTTGAAAAGAGGTACTTTGCAAAGCTAATCTCATCCTCTATCATCATTGTACTGATGTAGAGTACGATGTTAATTGGGTGACGTCAACCTAAGTCATAATGTTGAGTGGCAGATGGTCTAATGTCCAAGTAATGCTCCATATTAAGTAATATAAATATGTCATCCTTCCTCATCTGTTCAGCAATCAAATATCTTTATAGTTGAACAGCTGCATCGGTCAATCAGACTCAAGATCAGTCTTTCCTGACAAATGGTGCTTCTTGTTTCCAATTGGGGGTGTAGGTTCAAATCCTGCTGCTGATGTGAGAAATGATACTGAAGAGAAAATACTGCCTAACATATCTGGCCACTGAAATAGAAAGAAAGTTGGTAGACTAAGCTTGGGAAGCAAAGCTGTCAGGATGGCCGAGTGGTCTAAGGCACCAGACTCAAGGTTCATCCTTCCTGAGAAATGGGGCTTCTGGTCTCCTAATGGAGGCGTGGGTTCAAATCCCACTCCTGACAGTCCTATAATTTCTGTTGAGAAGTAAAAAGTGGTCATGGTGAGGTTATGCTCAAAGAGAAGTTGCATGATGGTCTTCTCTGGCCTCATCCAAAATCAGATGTGTTAACAGTTGTTGGCCAAAGTCAAAGTGTGACAAGTTAAAATGATGATACACTAATAATCTGATAAATTTAAAAAGATTGCAATTTCATCGTCTGTAATAAGATTAAAATGCTGTGATGAGGTTTAAAATTATCATATGGTCATGAGAAACAATTTTAAAATGGGTTAAAAACAGTAAAAACTGTTTACAAAGGGTTTAAAAACACTAAAATGTCTCTTTAATTAATTCATAGTTTATTTCATTGTTCATTGTTAAAAGTTAGGATGTAACAGTATTATCAGCGATCGACAATGTGGTCTTGATCCGTTAGTCTGAGATCGATTACTCTGGTCTCCACCCACATAGGCTACTAGGGGAATCGCGGTATTTTCTTCATTACAGTAAACGTTGTTACTGAGGAAACGCCACTCTTATTCCTCCCCTTATTCAGGTATGTTTCTGGTATTTCACGGCTAACTGTATCGTGATAATTTTATAAACATGTTGAGAATGTTTTTGAGTGTTTATATACGAATTCTGAGTAAATTAAAGTAAAGTTTTGTCAAATAGGGTAACGAGTGTGTGAGAGTAACACTCCCGCTTGTTAGGAAAGTTCAACCCGTAGCTGGGCCGCGTGTGTATGTTATTTTATATCTTGCATGTGCACGGTAGAAATGTATTTTGCACAGTTGTTTATATATTGGTTATTTGATGACTATTGTGAGTTTGTGAGAGTTTGCTGCGCTAGAATTGCATGTTATGTACTAGTGACAGTAAAAAGGATGAGTTAAGTCTTTAAGAAATATATTTTTGTTGTGATTGAAAAGGAATATGTACTGTATACTACTGCATCTAACCTGTAGGATAAATGTTATTTAAAAGTATATATTTTCGATAATTACAGTAAACGTTGTTACTGAGGAAAGGGCGTAACAAAAGCAGGAGAGAAAAGTCCACCATTGAAGAGATGGATGAATTGTGATAGTGTCCCCACTGTTTCTGAAACAGAAATTAGGTTGGTAGACTAGACACTAATGGAGAAGCTGTCAGGATGGCGGAGTGGTCTAAGGTGCCAGACTCAAGTTTCATCCTTTCTGAATAAAGGAATTTCTGCTCTCCTGACACTGCAGATGAGCTTTTTTATTCAGTCGGTATTTCAATCACAGAGTAACATCTGTCAGGGTTGTTGATAGCTCTAAGACACCAGACTCAAGGTAAATCCTTCTTTAATAATCGGCCAGATTAACCCTCACTGTTCATATTCTGTCTGTGCCCCAATTCCCCATCAAACATTAATTATTGGTTAAATAATCCTCAATAAAGAGTGTATTTTGTTTATTTATGGAAAAAAAGACATTAACAATAACATGTTTGTTTGTGTATCAGCTGCATGTATATTCGGGGTCACATTAGACAAAGTCCTAGCATAAATGTGTATATGGTGTTTATACAGCTCTCAAAAGTTAAAATGGGTCAAAGTTGACCCTGAACAGTATGTAATGATTAAAGGTAAATAATTCTGTAATGATTGGATCTCTGATTATTAAATCCCTCTCCTAAAACATCCAATCATACCACCTCTTTTTAGTGGAGATAAATATTGACATATAATATCAACAAATATTGCAAGTCCACTGATAAATAGGTGATGTCAAGTCAGGCAGAAGATTTCTAGCTTAATGGGTAAACACCAGACAAGGGAAAATTTAGCAAAATAAATTGTAGAGCAGAATAAATGCTTGATCTATAAACATTTCCATTGAAGAGCTGTAAAATGTTTCAACTGAAAGACTTCTCCTAATAAATATAACTATATTTTTGCACACATTTTTATTCTAGCTGCATAAGATTTAGTAATCATTATGCAGGCTGATGGTGACGGACAACTCTCTCTCTCTCTTCCTCTCTCTCTCTCTCTCCCTCTCTCTCTCTCTCTCTCTCTCTCTTTCTCTCTCTCATGTTTAGATCTAGAAGTGGAAAAATGCACTCGTGTCCTAGTTCTAATCTCAATGGAAATAAGGCAACAAGGTTACGGGAATCATGTCGTTTTTTAGGCTGGCTTTTGCAGCAGCACCTTTTTCTAGGAGAGTTGTTCTGCAGACAGCTTTTATCTCCCAGGTCGCTGAGAATAAGATAGTCAGGGAGGCGTGCCTGGTGATCCAAGGTCTGCAATTCTGCTCATAGAGGCTTGAAAATAGCTGGCCAAAGGATGGAGAGTATGCCAGAATAAATAGAGTCAGTGGGGTGTTTCATAGTTGACGGTGCATGACAACCTAACACCCAGTTATGATCATTTTTAATGTTTTGCACTTGAATTGAAGGACACTCAACTGAATCAGATTTGTGACACCGGCACAGTCACCACCCATTGTAGAGGCTCCACACTGCACTGATTTTTGTGATGTTACATCGGTCAGTCGAGATGTGACTGATGAAATTTAAAATATGAATGTTCCTGTGGGATTGTGGGTAAAATGGCTTAGGGATGCATGACTATTGGAACCACAGTTTGTCACATCTGGTAGGCCAGTTGTGGCCATAATTCAAAACAAATGATCATTTTAGAGACTCCCAGTCCAATCCATTTCAAACCAAGTGGTAACTACTGTGGCTTAAAGCTGAAGGCAGTGTGGAAGTACCTTAAAGTGCAATGCTGCTAGATGACCTATCTTTATAAATACTGAGTCAACCAGTCACTATGGTCTCAAATACTAAATTCAGGCCCTTTAATAAGTATGCTGGGGGGTCACTTTGAAAATGATTGCTCCCGTTAATAAGATTTGAAGACTTACAGTAGCTTTGATGTTTGCTGTGTAGGAATTAATTGACAGCTGTAATTGACAGTTGGCTCACCTGCTGCTCTCCCTTGATCCGGGACTCACACTGTGTCAGATGTCACTGAGTTTAATGCCGAATATTATACCTGCCCTGTTAGCACAATATAGGTGAAGTAGCTAATGTCAGCCCAGGTGTGCATGTTAGTCTTGGTCTAAGGTAGCTGGGCGTGTTTCCAGAGTGAGAGAGCATCTTTATATGGAAGGTCCTGGCACCAAACATAAAAGATTGCAACAATAATAAGCAGCGACTCTGGGCTTTAAATTGACTCCAGTGGAAATCAATGGGTGATGTCACCCCTTGCCACGTCCATCTTTATAAAGAGTCTATCTAATCTCTTTTTAAAACCTGTTTTCTCTTTCAGGCCTTAATTGCAACACCTTTTGAACTTTGGAACGTTTCTTTTTTCCTCTAACTGTATTATGAATGTAGCAGGACCAGAGAGCTGAATTGATGAAAAGGTAGAAGATGAGGTGATTAGAAAGAGGAGTTTGCTGTGGAAGTTGTTGAATTTGCAGAAGCTCTACTTTCTCCTGTCTTTATCAGGAATTAGAACGGCCTCAGTGAGACAGCATATAAATGAGGATATTTGAATACGCTGCACGTTTGCACCTCAGTTTGTCACCTGCGTGTGTGGGTGTGTGAATCATAGAGAGATATAATAACGTATATGACGATGATGGTAATGATAAGAGGAGAGGGAGGATGGAGTGAGGTGCAGTAAGAGAAAAGAGAAGCAGGAGCAGAAGAATGAGGAAGGGAAATGTTGCATGAGAAAGAAAAAAAAGAGGAAAATGAGGTTGTGATGGAGGATGTTATAGGAGGAAAGGGTGAATATAGTGAAGAGAGGAAATGGAGGTAGTAAAGGAGAGATGTTAATGAAGGATGAAAGCAAGATAGACTGGAAAAAGAAGGAGTATATATAACGGAGAATATAAACGAGGAGAAGGTGAAGGTGATGAGAGGGAGGATAAAAGGGTGAGGACAAGAAGTGAATGGAGGAAAAATGAAGTTGTTGACAAGGGGAGAAAGTGAAGAGGGATAGAAGTTAAAAAAAAAAAAGAAACAAAATGATAGCAAACGAAGTTGGTGGATGAGAGGAAAAATGGGTAAGAAAGATGGGGAAGAAGATGAAAGATGAGAAAAAAGATGATGAGGAACAAAGAGAATGAAGATGAGGTGGGAGGAGGAGATGACGGAGGTGGTTAGGAGGTGTGGAAATCAAAGACACACACACACACACACACACACACACACACACACACACACACACACACACACACACACGCACACACACACACACACATCAGTTTATATTGTATTTAAAAGCGCCCCCATTGATATAATGTACTCCTAATCCAACTAAACAGTGCTTGCAGGATGATGTGTTTCCTTATTTGGACCTGAAGCTAAACTCTAATCTTAAGTGGAAAAACAAGTCTTAACCCATTTAAAATTGTCTTCACAAAAATAGAAGCTCAAGAACACACACACAGACTCACACAATGCCACATTTTAGACAGGGATAGAAGAGAAAGAATCTCCCTCATTACATCCCCATTGATTTAGAAGGAGACACACACACACACACACACACACACACACACACACACACACACACACACACACACACATTTCTTAAAGTATCTGTCAACATCCTCTTGCACATAAATCTGTTGATTGTCTGAAGTGGCGATGGTTGATTTACTCTCTGACAAACCCCCCTTCCTTCAAAATGTGGATACATAAAGTGATGTCTGTACCACAAATTAATCAATAAGACATGAGGGAGGACCCAAAAATTCCCGGAAGCAATCGATCACACGGGAGTAGGGTGCAGCTATCGGATTTGCCGCTAGGTAGCGTTTGCCCACAGTTTTGGTGAAGCTAAAATTGGGACTTTAAGGGAGAAGATATTGCCACAGTGGAACAAATCCAGGAAGAATCACAAGAGGCTTTGGACATGTTTACAAAATGCTGGGACAAGTTTATTGCATCTCAAGGAGAGCACTTTGAAGGGGATTAGAAAGGTACCACTGAAATACTTATAATGACAGGTTTATTTCATAGTTCTGGGAAGTTTTGAATTGGTTGACAAATATATTAAGACACGGACATTAACTGATGCTATTTTAAACAAGAGATATTAAAGAGCATACCCTGATTCAGGACATGGTCAAATATCGGACACTTAACCGAGATGTTCTTGCCTGATTGTCGATGCTGTTTCATATATGATTTGCTCTATCTTTTATATGGTTTACTGTTATATCTTTGTGTACATTATTTTGGGTGTTTGCAGTATATCTCATGTTGACATCTGGTGAACTTTGACATCCAAATTAGTGCCGGTGACCAATTGCAAACTGTCTCAGCTTACTTTTGAAGGAACCAGAAGAGCAGGCTATCATATAAATTTTTTCCTACCGTCCAATCATACATGACTTTGCTCTGCTGGAGCATAAACGTCATCGTAAAAGTAAAATTACATGTTTTATGTACTGTGGAGTTACTGGTAGAGAGGGTGCTAGTCACTTCATCACCAAGCAAGAATGCACAAATGAGTTTTTTTGGTGTGAATCGGCACTAAGGAAGTATGATGTCATACTGACTTGCGGTGATATCAATGCATTGACAGGCATTTGTGATCAGATCTGCAGAAGTGAGCAGAAAACACACGACCCAGTGTCAAAAACATTCCTATCGACAATGAAAAAAACACATGAAAATGTGGATGCTACAACGCAGTGTGTGAGTTTTATTGATCACATGCTTTTGACACAGCTAGGGGTTGAACGTGACCCCCTCCCTCCCCGCTAATCGAAGAGCACATGACCCGTCTATGAAATAGGCCACGGCACTGATTGATAACTGCAAACAAGACATGGCTTTCAATACACATCGATAGAGGATGTTGTCTGTCTGCGCCGCTGTGTGTAACCCTGTGTAATGTCGCTGGACAGCTTTATGAGATGTTAATATCGAGGCTGATATCGGCCTTTTAATAAAGCACGATTGATCAGATTTTTGTCGCAGGATTGATCAATAACACGCTGGTTGTTTATGGGAGGCTCTTAACCCGTAATAATACTAATGCAACATTAGATTCCGCATGCTTTATGTAAACATGAAGGCGATCTATTATGAAGGATTTCGGTGGACAGTTTTAGTGTCCCATGATGTCTGGATAATCTGTTATTAATGACAAGTATTAAATCATGGGACAAACATTAATACTTTTTCTTTTTTTTCTTTTTTATTAATGTATATTTCTCTTCTTTCATTCTATAAAACATTACCATACCCCTTCCAGGTCGTAGTTAATTTATTTTAACGGTTCATTTTAACTTTTAACTGTTCTAACTGAGAGATTTGATGCTTCCCATAAAAAAATCAGACATCACATCGATGCCGTACTTGACATTTTCTATGCCTTTTGGAAATGCACGTGCAAAATACCTTCTGTCTCTATAATTTTCTCCTGATTGGCCGTCGCTGATTGTGTGATTGCTGCCTATTTGAGTCTCCAGAAGTAAATGTTTCTCTTTCTACCTTCATTGTTTCTTTTCAGTGTACAAGTGAACTTTTAAGGGCTAAAATGGTCCTAATGAAGTGATTGTCTTATTTACATGCTGGGTTTATTCATCAAAATTGTGTGACAGCATACAAATACATGTTACAGAACATTTTGTATATGTATATGTTGTTTTTGTATATTACTACTACTACTACTTCTATATATAAAAAAAGGGACCCTTATGTTTTGTTCTCCAACAATGACTATAACCTCTTCGTATAATCTAATGCATTTGTTTTATTGATTGATTTGGTTGACTCTCTTCTCTACATGAAGCTCAACAAAAAACTGCATCCCTTCAAAGCTGATGTGTTGACCCAACATAAGCCTCCACGCCTCACTGTTTTTTGTGTAACTGTTCACGTGTTACACCAGTAAAGAATACGGACCTACCGGCTGTGTGAATGTGGAAAAACTGTATACACGTTAACTGTCAAGTCAGCACATGTAGATACCACCCGGGGCTTTGTGTGCCTGTGTGGGTGTATTTATTCTACACATAGAGCACACCGTATATTACTTGTCATGTATGAATGCGCGGAGCCTTGGGCAGAGTGAGCTCGTTCTCGGCCTTCGATTCACCTCTTATTGACCAATCACAGAAGAGGATACATAAAAATAAATTGGTCCATTTTTAGTTTGTCTAAATCAGAACAGTTCCTCCCAGAAAGCTCAACACATACCGCTGAAAAGAGACAAACAGTACGTGTTAATCACTCAGGCCTCTCTGCAGCTGAAGGGTGGGAATTATGGACTACAGGCAAGCACATGGAGAGAGGAGTGGCTGGTGAGGTGGGACTGAAGTGAAGGTCAGACCAGTGTTTCTCCTTATGATGCTGCCTCCAAGTGCTACAGAGAGCAGTTATTTATGGGTGTGTGTGTGGTTAAAATATGACTTACTCATTTGGTATTTTCTCATTCTCCACTTAGCAGCTATTAACCTAAGAACGGGGGGTTCCCTCTTTTGTTAGCCTTTCATATTATAATCCTCATCAAATGGAAATTATAAAGGGGTATTTGTCATTTAGAATTAGAAAAAAAAATCAGATTTGTTTTATTTAACAGCTTGACACTGCAGCACATGTAAATAAAACGTACATTCATAAATATAGACAAGGTTTCACAGACATTACTTTTTTATTACTGTTGGCCATGCAAGTAAAATGCAGGTTGTGCCTGTAACCTCAACGTTTTCCCATACTGGTGTCAGCTCCTCTCTGCATCATTGCAATCCTATTACCATTGTAAATTGTTATTTTCCTGTTTGTGTGTCACGCTCCGCAGGGCTGTCCACGTGCACTCATCCACCAGTTATATTTACAACAACTCTTGAAAGCAGCAGCACAGTCATACGCTGCAAATATTTGTTGAAGGCAATGTCAGTTGTAGGTTTTTCCATTTCAGTGTAATGCTTCAGCTTTGGACTACATTATTGTTTGCATGAGAGACAAAATGCTGCCGTGTCTTTACAGCACATGTTCGGTTAATGCACTGAAATCTGATTTTGATAGGATGTCACACACACACACACACACAAACGCATACTTCCTTCACACACGAAGACATATTTAAATGTTTCATCATACAACCATGCCATGAGGTACATAATTAACCCAAGCGGATGAATCAAAGAAACATTAACCTTTAGTTTAGTATTCTTGAGTCCTGTTTTTAAACATGAACTTCAACAGGGTGATATTGTAGGGTGAGAGAAGCAACAAGGACAGGAGAAAGGGAAGAAGTTTTGACATTGGACACATTGAAATTAGATGTAAACTCAGGAAAAAGCTGAAATTATTACAATCGTCCAGAGTGGGACATAAATATCTTTACCAAAGTTTATGGTAATCCATCCAGTATTTGAGAAATGTCACTAAAAACCTCCCACAAATGGGAGTCTCATGGTGGCGCAGAGAAAAAAAGGTTGTGGAATCACCAAAGCAATGAAGATACATCATCTGGGAACAATGAACATCTGTACTAAGTTTCGTGCCAACACATTAAAAAGATGTTGAGATATTTCACTGGATAAGTGATAAGTTGGTCATGTCGGTGGCACTAAATGAGAAGTTTGGGATCACCAAAAGTCAATAGGATTGATCGTCTGGTTACCACAAACATATTGAAGCGGTGTCCAATCACAGGCAGAAAGAGCCCGTCTAACAAAGAAGCAACTGTTGCAGATTCAACCTGCAAAAGAGGGGGGGAGACTTATTAGTGAGAACTTGAAGAGCTGCTGAAGTGTCTGGTTGTTGAAATGAAAACCTGTTAGCCATCCTCACACTCTAATAGAATACATCTGGTGAATGCTGGCTCAATACGCACCGTCGCACATTTTGTTTTCGGTGTGTTTTTGTAGCAGGTGTCCGCTTGTGACACGTCATCTATCAGCATCAGTAACAACACACAGAGCTCCCTCAACATTTTAAATCACTGCAGCTGTAAAGAGTGTGGACACAGCACAGACAGGCAGACGTAAGGCACGCTGATATAAATGCCAAACATCAAAGGATGGGTTATTGATATCGCAACTGGCTATAGGTTACTATGTGAGGACATACTCGATGAAATCTATTTACAGTGTGTGCTCACATGCAGACCTTTCATAAGCATCTTAAGCTGTGATGTAACACCACACAGAACAAGAGCCTGGCTGCGACTCTAGATCATCTCATAAATAACATAAACCATACCATGGATATACAAGAGGCTGCATGAGAACCCTGCAAGCTGCTGCTAACAAGCTGTTATATGCATCCTCTTCACTATGGAGCCCGGAAAATTCATCTGTGGCTTCAGATTAGTATATAACAGATACCTCTTAGTGTATACAATACAGCAGTTACAGTTTACATATTTTTTTTAATCGAATGGTATTTTTCATTAAACACAGACGGACTTTAGTAGCAATGTGCTAGTAAATTCCAGGGATAGGTTCACAATTTTTCCAGTCTGGTTTAGAATAAATGTCAGGTCCCCTTTTTGTCTCGCTGTAATCATTACTTCTGTTCTTACTGGCCATTAAAAGATAACTTCTCATTGTGCTTTCGGTGTCAATGATCAGCGACTAAATCCCTCGTTTTGTGCGAAAATGTATTTAAAAGTTTATCTGAAGCTAATATGAAACTTCATCCATCCAGATTAGTTAAATCAAGTGGATACCTTCCTAAAGTTGGAGTCTTTTTAGTACATATTTCCATCTGTTACTGCTCTTCCACTGCAGCAACAGGGAAACATGAACAATTGGGAATTGGAAATATTAAAAAGGAGGTATTTTTATATTATGTGAGATTATATAATTTGAGATTATAACAGAATTCTTTTGTGACATTGAAAACATTTAAACCCATTTTCTTCACCAAACTCTTTCTGTCGTGATCATTAATTGATTGTTGTGTTAACTCATCATAGCAACAGCCATTTTTTGTAGATGTGAGCAGCATTACAATGAGAGTTTACACCGCGGGAAACACAGCTGGTTGTTTCAAGCTCATTAGAATAATGATGTCAGATTATGAAAAAAAAAACAAAATATGAGAATAATGACTTTAAACGTTTTCTGATTTAATATGATATAAATGATTCCTATTCTACAATGAGCAAATAATGAGATAATTGGTGACAAGAACTATTCGCCATTTTATTTTGTGAGAAAACATCAATAGATTCCATAAAACGTGTACATTTTTCTGCTGTGATCAAAGAATATGTAACATAGCTATAATTGGATGCATCAGTATGTGAGCGGACACACACACACACACACACACAGTATCGCCTCCTCCACTGTGGTAAGTAGTGCAAAGGTCAAGGTCAGCCTGCAGTCAGATCCTGAGGAAGCGAGCCAAAGAATGACTTGAGTGAAGAAGCAAGCGAGCGAGTGAGTGAGTGAGTGAGTGAGTGAGTAAGCAAATGAATGAACAAGCGTGAGCAAAAGCCAACGACACACAGGATGAATTAATACCCGTGTCTCTCTCTCTCAGATTCACTCCACACAGTATTTTTTCCCGCAGCCTTTAACCAGATTGGCCAACCAAGTAATGAAATTCCTCGGTTACATGTCAATGATCCGTGCTGCCTTGAATTAAATACTGCCATAAATCAGAGCACTCTTGATTCAGTAATGTCCTTCCCTGCAAGATTTCTTTAAGGATGAGAAATGTAAATTGATTCATTTAGACTAGAGGATCCCAATCTCTAAATATAACACGGGCAGAGGGGCGGAGGTAGGTGGCTTCTGTGAGCTTATGTTGGTTTCTGCATCAATACTGTTTGAAATAGCAACACATAATCAGAGGAGGAAACTCCCTCTTTTGCCCGATTTCCATCTTCAAATTTGGATATCTGTCTAAACTGCCTCATAATTTGCATGCCTGGATTCTATTTGTATTTCTGACTTTCCTCATAATGTCATTCACAGTTCATAGTATCAGTTACAGTTTATCTTTGTGTAATCAAAGCTTAATTACGGTGACAAAACAGGATTGTACTTTTAGAATCAATGATTTATCACTGTTCCCTATAGTTTATTATCTCTTAATGGAAATATTTAATTCTATGAGTGGTACACTGGTGCATACATCACATATTTTATTGGTCTATTTCACAGTAAAATGTATTTCACTGGCTCAGCTGTGAAACTGCTTTGCTGGTTCAGCAGCAGCAGCTCGGCTGACTGTCTTAAGTGCATCTGGCTAGCTGACTCTGGCTTTCTGACAGACTGCTTCTCTGTCCGTCTATTTAAAGCCTAAAAGTACCTCGTAGCTTCGATTTACGTAGCACTAACAGGGTGGCAAGAAGACAATTGAATAATATCTTTTTTAAGTTCTGCTTTTAAAATGTAATTGTGAAGTAAAAGTAACATCAAAGTAAACAAGAACTGAACTTAAGTGTCAAAGTAAATTGCTTGATTCTCGACAGCAGCTCTTCCTGTGTTAACTTCAGGCTAGCTGCTTCCAGTCTTTATGCTAAGCTAGGCTCATGGCTGCTGGCTCTTGCGCTGTGTTTACCACATAGAAGTGAGAGTGGAATTGATCTTCTTCTTATCTAAAGAAAGACAGTGAGTATTGGGCTCTTTTTAAGCCTAATTGTAATGTTATAGATGGTTAATGACCACCTTATCATTGTGTTGGCACCTGCTGGGCAAAGCACCATATTTTATGAGCTTGTTAGATGTCTTGACTGTGAAATTTTACACCGCACGTGACTACAGTATTAACTGCAGCTGTCAGTTCAGTGTAGCTCAGTAAATAAGAGAATATCCCTTCATCTCATGTCACATCCTGTATGACGTTTCACCCAAGTCCCCCATATTAAAATCACTGGTGAATAATAAATATGTTTTATTATGTAACAACGCTGTCGTAATAAATTTGGCTCGGCTCAGGCACAAAAACAACCTGGTGTGGTTAAGAGAAAGATCTCTGTTTGGGTTAAAATTAATAGTAGCAGTAAACATTATACTATACTGGAGCAATGTTGTTAAGAGTAGCTCCCCATTTTATTTGTATTGTGTATGCATGTAAGGACACGATACGTAGCAATGTGCTAATAAAAGCAGGGATGAAGGAGACCTACTCAAAACCAACAATGCACAATTTTACCTCTTTAAAAGATTGTCTTTGCAAAGGTTTTTTGAGGAGAGAAATGAATTCAAGTTGTTTGTAGCCCTTAAGGACACACACAGTTCATTTTGGTGAGCGACACTGAATGTCAGCAACACTTTGTTGACAAGGAAACTCCAGTCTTGGTCAGTTCAGTCCTAAAGTTTGGCCTGGAGAAAACTAGATTTATTTCTGCAGTTTGAACTTAGTGTCAGGCTGCGTGACTTCCTGGCTGACTGCCTCGTTGACTGACTGGCTAGCTGCCTGTCTAGATTAGTATGTACGAATGTGTTACCCTGTACTGCGTGGTTATATTTGGAACATCCTTCTAACATGACTAGATTCCTCTCAGTCACTGACTGACTGTTTGATCTGGATCTTCCTGAGATGAGTCAACAAACAGTAAGTGATGAAAATGTGCATTTCTGAACTGGTTTATTTTGACAGTTTGTGTTGTGACCCTTGAACCTCCAGACAACCCCATAATGACATGTTCACTGGGTGCAAAACTCAGTGGCTCGTTGTGGCCTAAGGAAGGCAATGTTGGACGTCTAGTATGCTCCACAATTATTGTTCAGACGGACATAAAATTTGCTATGGATGTCGCCGTGGCAAGGAGGAGTGCTGCAGGATCCCTGCCTCCATGTGGCTGAGATAACCTTGTATTGTGGGAAAAGTTTTTTTTTTTTTCTGTCACTACAAATTCAAATAAAATGATCGGGGGCTTCACAAGATTTACAGATGGTTTCCCACATTTTGTAGTGTCCTATTGGGTTTTTTTGTCTGTTTTTTATTTGTATTGTATTGATCTGTTGTGGCAGGGATGTTTGGACCTGACTGAGACACTTTTTATCCCAGCATGAGAAAAATACAAAAGTTTAAATCCAGTTTTCAACCAACAGTGGCACTATAAAAACTATGATGAGTACATGAGTGGTGACTCAAGTGTTATGACAGTGTAGTCCGGATGTATGGGATTATCACCTTGTGAAAACATGTTCTCACTGCTATAGCTGATGATATTCATGTTCCCACTGCTATAGCTGAGGATATTCATGTTCCCAGAGTATGAATCCTTAAAAATAAAATGTTTTTCGGTGGACCCGCTGAACTGTCCTCGATCCATGTGGCCATAATTTACCGAAACACCATGTACCCTGACATTTCCTCTGGACATTCATGCTCTTCAGAAGATGAACTCCTTCTATTTTGGACACTCTTATTAAATAGCATGATCAACTTTCCACATAAGATACAGAATCTAAGATACATGAAAAAGGGAAACATACTTAAAATAAAGGAAGAAAAGTTCTTATGCAAATTAAAGTGTATGATGGACATTCATGTAATAGTGTGGACATAAATGGTAGTACCAAAAAAATGCAAAAAATGTCAAAACCTTTTGACCTAATAAGATCAAATGTTGCTAAAACTATTCATCTCCAGTGCGAAGGTGCGACCACTGGAATATCCAATTATCTCTGAGGTTGTCTGAGGTCAGCGTGACCGTTACATGTCGGCTAAGTTCAGAAGCTCACTGTGTTTACAGCACTAAGTTATTTTTTGATGAGCAGATATAAATCATGGAGGTAATATAAGGACGTAACCTGAAATATTGTTGGAACGTCCACCAGATAAAATGCTATCCATGCTTTTAAGACCACCTGACACACACCAGCCCCTACTAAGCAGTGATCTGACCTTACTGCAAAGCCTTGTTTTTGGATGGGTGACCGCACCCTGAGGACTAAACGTTATTGAAATGTCAGCTTGGATGGTTCAGGATGCTTCTAGGACACGTAGCATATCAGTTTACAACCCAGAGAAGTGAAATTGTTTTTAGTGGTTGTTGTGGTGGTCTGCTGCAGCTCAGTGTGATATACCGAGGCACTAACGCTGCCTGGGTTTCTGGAGCTTATGCCCTGTTTGTCATCTTGAGTGGAGTTTTCTGTTTGGTTGAAACATTTGCTTTGTAAGCTCCCGCAGCATTTCCTTGTCTCTCCGGCACAGTTTGTGTTTCTGCTCTTCTTCTCTTTTTTTTTTTTTTTTGCTTTTATGGTTTTGTATACAGAGAAATCTTAATATAAGAAAAGCAGAGAGAGTTGTGTGTGTGTGTGTGGTTGTGAGATGTTTCCCCAAAGGAGTTAGCATTTTCAAAAGGGACAACTTAGTTTAGAGTTTACACAACAGAAATGTACTCCTCTTCTTGCTCTGTTTGCAGACACATCATTTCTGCCTTCCTCTTATATTCTATGATCCTTTACCCCAGCTCTCCTCTCTCATCCGCAATCCTCCTAAGGAATATATAATTGCACTTATCAAATGAACTTGTCTCACCTCTGACCATTAACCTCCAGATGGCTATAGTTTCCTGTGATACTGATGACTTCGAAGTTTAAGGTTACTCTGGGTTCTGACCCCCTTGTGAGTCTCTCTGGATCAGAGGGCTGGCTGAAGGCCTAATATAAAATGTAATACTGTAACATAAGGAGCCAGCATTACTCGAAGGCCATCTTGCTTGGGAACGAAGATTTGTTGGCTTCTTCTTCTGAGATTGACAAGACACCCGCAAGACAACATGCAAACATAGCAGGTTGGTGAATTATGGAAAAAGTAGGATTGTTATGATTAATGTAACATGTAAGTAAAAACCCTCAGGACCCACTGTCAGTACATTTACTCAAGTACTATATTTAGGTACAATTTTTAAGTACTTTACTTGAGTATTTCCATTTTATGCTACTTGCTATTTATGCTATTATTCCACCACAATTCAGAGGGAAATGTTCCTTTGACAGCTTAAGATAATAGCTACCTTTCTGATTCATTTGCTTTCCAGATATCTACGAGATGTCTCAGATGGTTTCTAATAAATAACTGTTGGAGGCCAAGTTGTCCATTTCCCAAATTATCAAAGTAGCCTTTACCTTTTTTACCTAATCTTGATGTGCTGTCTAGTTGATTGGCGCTGTGTCAAATTTCTGTGTGCATAATCATAAATACAGTTGTGTTTTAGGGAATGAACGCTGGTTGGTTTCTGGGACTGGGCAAAATATAATCTGAATCTGCCATGTACACTATTCTTGACTGTACTTGGCAAGTGTATGTAGGTAAGGGTTCAAAACCTATTTTTGCTCCAACGCTAATCTCTCCAATGGTATTTACTTTTCTAAATATCACCTTATAGTCAAAGTATCTTTAAAACAATCTCCATTTCACTCTAGATGTTACTCTAAGCATCACACAAAAGCACATTTTAAACTAGAAATAACTTGTCAATAGACATTAACATTGATTATTCATGTAGCATTTTTTGCCTGTCTTGAAGGCACACTAAACAGTGATTTAGTAGGTAATGTAATGATTAAGAAATACAAGAGACAGCAGGTTTTTAAATCAACATGGAAGATGAGTAATGCATTGGATGTTTGTGCTGCTAGGTCTGCTAGAAGTGAAGTTTTTGTTGGATGTACAGTATGTGCTGTGGTTGCAAAACAGCATACAAATAAGATGACTCATTTACTCCAAACTACCTGTGAAGTGCGGTTTTTTCATCTCTTGTAGATGCAAAAGTTCTATTTGCATCATCTACAATATATTTCTCTCTTCATGAGTTAGTTTTCACCAAAACATTTTCTGTCATTAAACTCTTATCTGAGCATGATGTCATAATAGTCTCCAAAAGACGAGAAAACTAAATGGACCCAGAAATACCAAGTAGGTCCAATGGCTGTTTTACAGCAGTATAAGTTTTTTAAGGAGGGACTTTTCCTATGTTGCACATTTATATTTGATAAGGAGATCAAGGTGTGGTTAATGATATTTTATGCACTTGAAGAAGCTTGATTGAATCAGTGATATAACGAGCGGTTATTTTATGTATGTTTTGATTGCATTACAGTACAGGCAAATTTGAGATCCACAGGGATGCTTTTAAATTGATTCTCAATATATTTAATATCTTATGAAAAAGATGAAGCAGAAGGTCTTCACCCCTGTTCGCAGCAGTGTCAATCGACACAGACGCAAACAGAAATATGCAAAATAAACCCATTTCCTTTTTTCTCTCTTGCTCTTTAATAAACACTTCCTCTGTTTTGAGCCCAACATACATGCATTATGAATATTTCTGTCTACTACTTCTATATTTGTGAGGTCCTTCAGTGATCAATTTGTGGTCAATTCACCTAGCCTAACAGTAACCATCACAACTACACGCTTAACTCCAACCTTTACCCCGCCTTTAAAGGATTATTTCTGTTTTCTGACAACTCTGGTCTTATTATTGTAGTTTTACCTGCGTTTTTTAACAGAGTGCCTACACTACAACGGTGTCCTACAACATGAGAAACACAAGTGGTCAGACAATCATACAGGTTGAAAACAAGCCAGCAGTTGACCCAGATTATAAAAAACCCCTTTATTTGGAAGGCAAATGAAAGTGGTAATCTGTCATTGCACAGGAAAAACCAGCTCACAGTGTGGAGGTTCAAAGTGAAAACAGAAGTTGACCTGTAAACTGTTGTGGCTGTTATCAACAGACAGTTTAGGTAATGATTTCACTGTTTACGCTTGCTTTTTCCTTTAAACAAATTTGACTAAACTAACCTGGGGGGGTTTTGTTTAAAACCTGTCTGATCAACTTACAACTCCTGTTTCCTGACCTGTCAGACTTCTTTTGCAATTCCCGATCTCTTAGCAGGAAGTTATACTGTAAAACAAAAAGAATAGACTCAAGTTGAAATAGAGGAAGAACAGAAGAAGTGAGGAGTATAAAGACTTTTCTTCCTTTGGTATTCACACACACACACACACACACACACACACACACACACACACACACACACACACACACACACACACACACACACACACACACACACACACACACACACACACACACACACACACACATTGCATTAAGGTCAGTGTTGTCAGCCAGGCTTTTGAAAGACATGGAGAGCTCGGTTACGGCCATCACCTGCCTCAGATAATTAACCTTTTCATGACCAACACACACACACACACACACACATAAGAAAAACTGACACACACACACAAACACACACATACTTAGAGAGCAGCAAACCCCTGTGCTGCAATGCAGTGATAACATTACAATCACTGCTGTTAGTGTGTGTCCTCACGCTTGATTTTCCCTCAGCGGCGATTGGGAATAGCTGCAAATGTGGGGACTCATAATGCAATAACAGCACATACTGTCATAAAATGTCATAAAATCTTTTACGGTTGAAGTTTAGATTGCAGCATGTCATACTTTAGGTGTATTGTCTAATATTTGAATAAAACAGCAAGTTTATATTTGAGAGAATACATTTTGCTGATGTCATGGGTCTGACTGCCTCTGTGATCGCTCACTGTATCTCTGAGATCATCGTCAATCCCGGATGCATTTGCTTTCTTTTAAACTCCATGAGTCATGAACATGAAATTGATCAGATGCAGTTATTGGTTTAGTGTTAAAGACCAAACTCTGTGTTGCAAAAGTAATTTGCCGCTAAAAGGTTTTCATCACACAAACATCTCAGACAGGCAGCAACAAATGAAGCCAAACAGCTCCGAGTTTAGTTCAGGCATGCGGTGCTGTCAACGCAGAAGAGAGAGAATATCTGATATCTTCATCAAATTGTGATACAGCTACAGAGGAATGAGGTAGAGATGCAGCTCTGATCGCACAGGACGAATTCTAAACAGTGGAAAGTAGTTTTTTTTTTTGTGGCTGAATCTGCGCTGCAAAAACTAAAAAGCATCAATCATCATTTCTGAAAATAAACAATTGGCTGGTATAGAAACTGAGACAGAAACAAGCTCTATTTTCCATCCACAAACAACAACACAACTCCAAGTTATTGAGCTTCAGAAGGGCAAAGCTGAGCACCAAGTCTGTCATTATGGAAAATCAACTGAAATTTGCAACATGCTTCTGCTGCAGCCCCTTGCACAGTTTGAAGCCAGCTAATGTGTGATTTTGCATGCAGTGCACTCGGGGTCACCCTTATGTTCCCACAGCCCTATGTTCCCACAGCCCTATGTTCCCCCATTTCTAAGAAATTTTCTTCCCATCAAAATTAAGCCCTATGTTCCCTCAGCCCTATGTTCCCTCAGCCCTATGTTCCCAAAGCGTATGGCCTTTTCCTAATGCACATAACGTGTTGTTGTTTTTCATCTATTAAAATGCTTGAACGACAGGTGAAATTCTTTATTTTATTACTAAACTGGGGTAACATAGAGCTGAGGGAACATAGAGCTGTGGGAACATAGAGCTGAGGGAACATAGAGCTGTGGGAACATAGAGCTGAGGGAACATAGACACGCTCCTGTGCCCTCCACGTTTATCTGTCCAGTCTTATGATTTCGGCACTTATGAATGAAAATCTAAAACAACCACCCTACATCTTTGCACTTTTTTCTCTGTCCAGTAAGACTTGCCTTTATGCCATTAAAATGAAAAAAAAAAAACAGGGAAAAGTGAATGAAGTGGTTGTTACTGTTCGGCCGTTTCCAACAACAAAGAAGCCAAATAAACACCATTGTAGTGATGACTGAACTAGATGGTGTCATTTTTGTTCAATTACAATGACATCAGCTAATATCATCAACTATTCTCGCTATAAGACTTACAGAAGTTGGTTTTGCGGTTGCCCGGCAACAGCAGCAGGTTTCTGCAAACACTTTGTCAGTGCTTGCATCTCCAAAATAACGGTGGAGAAGTGCAACTCGAGCCTTAAAGCAAACAAATGTGTGTGCTGAGCATCCAGGCCGTTTGGATTTGTGTCTGTGTGTCTGTGTCTGTGTGTGTGTGTGTGTGTGTGTGTGTGTGTGTGTGTGTGTGTGTGTGTGTGTGTTTGTGTGATAATAACGTAAACTTGCTGTGCCTTGTGTTAGCTTACTTGTTTCCGGCTTTGATAATGAGCAGAAAAAATGCTGAACTCTTGATTTTTAGGAGACACATATGGACTTAAATTACAATTAAATCAATATTGCATTAATGGGGCAACAATTAGTAGTCTGTGTACTATAAGGACAAATCACAACCTGTCAGCCTCTGGATTGCTACATGGGAAATGACAGTTGTTCCTCCAGGACAAACGGAGGGAGGCAGAACTGGAGGGAGGGGGATGCAACAGTTTAACTGATATGCTAACAGTAACAGTGGTATGAGGTGGAGGCCGTTATAATCAATGACTATGCTATGGTTTATATTTTTTTGCTTTATTCAAACAGTAAAAGGTTTGAATAAATAAAGAACAGAATAAAATGTCTTCATAGACACATCACACAACACAAAATCTTGGATATGACTCTAAAAAATTAAGTTTTACCTTTAAACATTAAATATCTATTTATACCTATTATTTTGCATTAACTTTAATTGCATTTTTTCCAATATAAAATCCTCTATAGATGATAACTTCAGGTAAATTAAATGGAAATGAATCCTCTTGTTGTTGTAGGACCCTCTATGGCCACTGCATTGACCCGTGGAGGTCCACACACCCCACTTTGGAGAACCGCATGCCTTTAATGTCTTGGTTTGTTACTGTGTGTAAACAGATGCGCCCTCTGCAGGCGGACTACCCCCACTGCTCCTCCTCCTCCTGCTATACTCCGCTCTCTGACTCTACGGCTCCTCATTCACTAGAAGATGGCGGACTGCGCTCCACTATTAGATGAGGAACTCTCGTCCTTTGTCTTCAATTACCTGACAGAAAACTCCGGCAGCCAGGTAAGATCCCGGCCTCTTTGGACACACGGGACTTTGGGCTTTCCAGGCCGGGGTGCGTCTTTGCACGTCGCCGGCCGTGGCGCATGCTATGCCCGGTTGATGCGAGCCTTTCGCCCGGCTTGTCAGCAGCATCTCCCCGGGACACTGCAACCCGGCGTCTCGGTCTGCGTGCGCGCGTGTGTGTGTGTGTGAATGTCTACTATGTCTTGACGCCTGGCTTTCACGTGTTTTTTGGAGGAAATGTCATCAGCCATGGGCAAAGAGGAAATTTAACGGATGAAAACGAATAAATGATTTTGTGTTGGCTCTGGAAGCGGAGACATGCCGGTGTGTTGCAGTTTGGGGAGGATTATTTGGTATGCAGAGGGGCGCTTTGGAAACTTTTGACGCATTCTTGAGGGAAGTTTTAATTTCAGTGCCGGAGACTTGGACACGTGGTGCGCCCCTGAACGCATGGACTCAATCTGAGGACTATTATGATATTATAACATTATGATATTAATCAACTGGCTGCAGGACTGCTTTGCTTGCAAAGAAAAAGACACACTCGAGTGTCTTTTTGTTGATGCTTCACTCGGCTGGTTGGATAATGAGCTTCTTTTGTGTATTGTCATCACTGAATGTTGCAGATTTTTAATAAAGTCTCTGTATGGGGGAAGCAAGGCAATACACCAGTGCTGTGTAATGTTATTTATCCATTTATAAGCGGCTTGCCACAGCACCGTGAGCTTAACTGGGGATCTCTGTGTTGGGTATCTGCAGGCTGCTCGGTGCGCTTTCGAAGTTGAGCAACTCCCACCGATGATAGGCCTTACCTGTAATTTATCTAGATTGGTCAATTTATCAGACGATGTTCCGCAAAGTGGTGTGAGAGATAGCAGATAGTCGGTTTTGGTTTATCTGTGAAAGTTGCTGCGATTTTTTTTTTTTTCGTTTTCATAATGGGTTTGCGTAATCGTTTGGTAACAGTTACAAAACGACTCATTGGTTCAGACGGATGGGAAGCTTAAATACACCAAACTGCCTTTAGAAATATCTGCAATTCAAGGATGCATTGCTTTTTTTGGGGATCACACATTCACCTTACGCATGGATTAATATTTAAAATGAACAAATATGATCTTGAATTGGATTCGGCATACAGTTAACACACAAAACACCTATAATCAAAATAATATGGAAACTTTTATTACTGGTTCTCCTGTTAATCTCATAATAATCTATCAAAAATACCCCCGTGGAGGGCGGTAGCGAGTGATCTGCCAATTACATTAATGGTGATTTCTTCCATATTAAGTGATGCTTTGCACTTCATATGTGTGCCGATTGTTCAAGTAGAAGGTGTTAATTGGCTGCAGCTCTCATACTGTATGATATGATGTGTGTCTTGCTGCTTACGTGGAAGGAAACATTAAATGAAAGGATTTCCATACCGGGTCCGGTGGATTTTTTTTCTTTTTTTCATTTCTCCACTACATCTACCTTCTGTCACTGGCTGTTCTGGCTGTAGACTCACACTACCGAAACACACATGTGCACGTTAACCCAACACACGGTGTGTCATTGGAAAACAGGACCCCCGGTATTTACTGCGTCACAGTGTGACATAAGATTGCGTCGTGGTGATTGTTATTGCTCTGATTGCACGGTCAGCGGAGGATGCGATGATGAGTGTGTGTGTGTGTGTGTGTGTGTGTGTGTGTGTGTGTGTGTGTGTGTGTCAGGTAGGGGTAAGGGGGGGCTGGGGGGGGGGGGGGGGGGGGCTTCTGTCACAGCTGATTGGCAGCTTAAGCAGGTTAATTCAGTGTGTGGTGGGATTCAGTGAGACTGCAGGCTATTTATAACATACAGCAGTGACATGTTTCACATCACCTACACACGCACGCACACACACACACACACACACACACACTGACAGTACAGAAATTGACAGATGTGTCCTGCCCCCCCCCAACACCAAAATACTTAAATGACGCCTTCAAATTGTAGGTTAATATATAATAGATGAACATACAGTACATGCAGCATGTAATAATACACCAATATGCCTATTAAATGTATGCAGTGACGTAAGCATACAGTGACGTAAGCATACATGTCTATAGGGACTTAATATATATCTGTATTATTCAAAAAGCATCACAGTGATATTATTCTCATATGGTGACATGATGCGCCTACACTGAAACTAAATATGCAAATGACTCCCAATATTGATCACCAGAGATGTAATATGATGTTAAATGAATAGGCCTATTAGGCTTACATGTCTTCCATTGTCTAATATACCTATAATGATCTTACAGAGTATGTAAGCAACATATTTGCTGTGAGTGCTTCACCAGCAGTGGCAGCACCAATGTGCCAGTCATGACAAACTCATGTCAAGCAAACATACATTGTTCAAACCCATGTTTTAATCTAGTGGAGATCTCAGAGCTGTCAAAGATACCAAATTCATCAGGATGGATACTGTGTGTGTAAGATCATGCTAATAACATCTATGTTGGTATGGTGCAGCAATTACTCGCTTTTGCTGGATTTTTTTTTTTCTTGCTGCAAAGTCCTTGAGTGACACAGAGGGTGAACGATAGAGTGCAACTTATAAGAAGGGAAAGGAAAGAAATCTGATTGTACATTTTATCACAGCACAAGTTCTTTCTTCATGTGTAAAACGATAAGGTTATCTACTCTACAAACGCAGCGTTAATATGTTAATATTTACACAGGGTTATTAGGGCTCGCTGGTGGCTTTCTCTCTCTCTCTCTCTCTCTCTCTCTCTCTCTCTCTCTCTCTCTCTCTCTCTCTCTCTCTCTCTCTCTCTCTCTCTCTCTCTCTCTCTCTCTCTCTCTCTCTCTCTCTCAGTGTGTTTCTATGCCGCTCGCCCCTGCCGGCTGGTTATTGTATTACTACTCTATCCTCGTGACTGGAGTTACAGAACAGGGCTGCTGCAGTCATGTGAGTTGTAGTGGTGGAGGGAGGGAGGGAGGCAGAGAGAGGGAGGCGTTACCCGTAACGTAGACAGTGACAGGCAGTCCCTCCTCCTCCTCCCCCTAACATGTGACTCCTTCCTCCTCTCTCTCTCTCTCTCTCTCTCTCTCTCTCTCTCTCTCTCTCTGTCATACAGTCTCCTCTCTTGCTCGCTCTTTAACATTCAGCAGGCATGCTTATTGTAATTTCTCTCCTTTTGCTGCTCTTCCTCTCTCTCTCACTTATACACACTGTTAATCTCTGCCTTTATCTTTTCTGTTTATAATGTATTTAAATGAAGTGAGGTTTAAAAAAGAACATTTAAAATGTGGAAAGTTGAAGCCAATATGCCATCAGATTTACAGTCAAATCAAGTCAGACGAATCAAATGGGAGCACCTTCTTCTTAAACATTCATCATATTCATCACACACAGAGGATTTGCATTTGTGCTGTAACATTTTTGCACAAATACATCTAATTGAGAGACCGCTGTGTGCAGATCTAGGTCATCATATGCATGAGCTTACACTAGCTGCTTCTATGGAAACATAAAACCAATCAGATTCATCACTGGTGAAATAATCAATTGAAAACAAATCTAATCAATTTCTCAGGCTGAAATAGCACAGCAGAAACAAAACAGCAGGGTTTTCTATAATGTTTGTAATTCTTTTGGACAGTCAAATCAAATGCTAAGAAATAAGGCTTCGTAGCAGGGCGCCGCATCGTCTGAAAGCCCTCCACGAAACATGAAGCTTATACGTAAAAATAACAAAAAAACAAAACTTTGCCCCGTCCCGCCGCACACGTGGAACTGTACAAAGTGTCGAAAGATAGTTTAAGAGTGCAGTTGGTCTGTCAGACCTATTTCAGTGCTAATCATTGACCGGGTGTTGAGGGCTGGTCTGGGTCCATCCAGGGGATTGACTGTGGAAGATCAGGC
>NC_084978.1:4814896-4819896 GCF_963691925.1 Scomber scombrus | reverse complement strand
CTGGCAGTGAGCAGGTCACAGGTCAGAAGGTCAAGGCATTGAGTCAACAGATAGAACAAAGTGTTCCCTTGACCATGATCTGAGGAAGATAGGAAAGTGTGGTGAGGATTATTATGACATACACAAACACACAGCAGCGTGGTTTTCATTCTGTGGCCGCCTGTGTTAGATTTACTGCGAGTTGTGTCATCGCATTTCCTTAAATTGATGAAACGGGTGCAGCTTGGCTCTGTGATTGCAGCTAAAAATTTGACTTCAGTTGAGCTAATGTTTCCTAACCAGGCGCCGTGGCAACCTGGTTGTTGACAGGTGGTTACTGTAGGGCTGACAACAAGGTGCCTAGTGACTTTCTGTGTGTGTGCCTAGTTAATTGTAAATGTGTGCGTGTGTGTTTATGTGTGGTTGTGCATGTGTGCGTCAGAGTGGGCGCTGGGAATATGGATGCTTCCTCTCAAATCCCTCTGAGGTTTATCAGGCATCCAGCTTAGATCCTGCCCCCGCTTCACCCCCCGCCTCACCACCAACCCTCCTCGCCACCCCATGTGTGCCTCTGAGCATAGATCATAAACTGCATTCGTCCACGCATGCTTCTGTGTGTCACATGCTGCTAGCTAGCATGCTAGTGGAAGCAGGTGAGGGGGGGTCTCTCAATAATTAATTGCGTGGTGATTCGTCAGCTGCTCACTCAGCCCTGTTTGGCATCAGATGCTACAGCCGACACACGAACACACACTCACAAACAAGCTAAAATGAAAATCATGATATTCTCAATCAGATATTAAATTACATGATTGTGACAGGAAACGTTTTCACCAAACTAGCACATCTGGAATCTAGTGTTTTTTGGCCTTATGAGCTTTATCATCATCTAAATAGTGTGTAGTTGTGTCATTTTGAGGTGTTACTCTGTGGTGCTGGAGCTACAGTATATAGCAAAGCTAATGTAGATGCATTTACTTCTATAACTCATCATTGTTCCTCCAAAGCTTTTACTTTCACCACCACACTCCTTTATTTGTGTACGGCTTGTGTACTGTTTATCGCTTAGTGTAACGCAGTATTGTCAATTAGAAGCCCCTCGATATGATGCAGAAGATCTCCCCTATGCAAATATGGCAGAATCAATTTCATTGAGATTGCGTTGGAGATATGAATCCAAATTGCAGTCCTAATATGAATACTTGTGCAGCTCACGGTTACACACGGGGAGAAGATCGTGACTGAAGATTTATCATCCGCATTCATTAAGTGCTTGCCGAACTAATATCTTTACAATTCATCCGTTGATTTCCATCATGATAATTTGTCATTTACATTTTCTCTTTTTAATCATCTCACGTCCTCTTTGCTCTCTCCTACAGAAGTCATTAAAGCCCTTCCAGCACTAACTTTTTGCCTGGTTTCCAACACTGGGATAAACAGGGTTGCAAAGGCTTAATGGCCGATGCAAATTCAGGGCCAAACACGGCTACGCAATACTTCTTCATTAGATTGGTTTCCACCAGTGAGGCGGTATCAGGCTACACATGAGCCCTACTTCTGCCTCTCTTTAGCAGTGTGGACCTATAAAGAGTGGATAGTGTTTTTCTGTAGCTTGGTTTTCATCACAGAACATCCCCTTGAACCTGAAATAAAGTAGTTTATTGAAGTGTTTTTATGTCTAATTCGACTTTTTAGTCCTTAATCTGACTGTAAATCTCTAGAGTGGAATAAACGCCTACAGCAGAAGCGAGCAGGAAGGGTCTGAGGTCAGGGTATCAGCAGAAGAAACTACTCTCAGATTAGGAAATGGACAGGACAGGTCTGACAAACAGGGGGAAGTCTGCAAATCTCTAAATCCAGTTTGCATCTGTCTCGCATGCACGCTGCAGGATTTTCCAAACAGCTCTTCTTCCCCCTGAGGTGGAGACAGCACTCGACCGTGCAAAGTGTCCAACACGCACAATGGCTTCATCGCGTGTATTACAGCGAGAGGCAGAGAGATACCACTGTGAGATGAGGAAAGAAAAAAATAAAATAAATATATATATATAAAACAGTAAAGAGTCACCACTGAGCAAGAGTCTTATTAGGTATTCATCATCTGCCTTTTGACATCTCAATTTATATGAAATTCTATTAGATTTTCGTCGCTGTGTTCCAGGTTGTTGCCAATCTTGCAGTGACTCAACCCAGAGTGGGATGTAAAGATGTACATTTCTTCCCCATCTCTCTCTCTCTCTCTTTCCTCTCTATCTCTCTATCTCTTTCTCTTTCTCTCTTCAGGCTATAGTTTTAATACAGATTATATATTTTACAGTCGGTGCTTTGATCATCTCTCATCATATTCTGCTCACTCTTTCCTTCTTTTTTTATTTTTATAGTTCTTATCTTTATGCCACACGCAGACACTCAGCAGGACACGTAGGATTCATATTTTTTATTGTTTTTTATTGTTAAATCATCATCTATATACCCTTTAACCTTTGTGGATATAATATCTTGCTCACATCAGCTGGATAAAATGGTTGCGCTTTCTGCTACGGGGCTGAAACCTAGAACTTTTTTTGGGTTTGGAAATGTTGCGTTACTCATAATATCATTCTGTATTAAAGGTGGATTACCAGCTGGAGAACGTGATACCTCCAGATCTCCCAGGAAGTTCAGCTGCGTTTTTTACTTAAACCCTGAAATGATTAGTTAAACAGCAGACAGTTACTTGGCAACTACTTTTCATAATTGACTTATCATTGAAGTCTTTTATCGAGCCAAACATTTTCTGGTCCCAGAGTCTCCAATAAGAGGATTTGTTGCTTTTCAGGTTGATTGTAAATTGAATATCTTTGGCTTTTGTGATGTAGGGGCTCAAACTTGAGAAAAAATAATCATCATAGTAATTGATTCTGATTGACAAATTCTTAGTTGCAGCCCTAATTTGATTGAATAAGAATCCATTCACTGGTGCGCTACCACTAACAGAGTAAAGGTACCTTATTACCTTTTTCTTGAGGGCCTATTTTCTTGTGCCAAAATGTTATCTTGTGCTCAAGGGGGGAACATTCCTAAATAAACCTGTGATCAATCAAATTACCACAGACTAAGTGACTCAGAGACAACATGGGGACAGGTAGTATTATTCCAGCGTAACAGTACTCATTGACTTCTGGTTCTTTTGATTGTATCATAAAGCTCTAGAGAGATAAAGCACAGAAGAGGGGAGCATGGAGAGCCAATAGAGGCCCCAAAAGCACATTTTTGCACAGGGGTCCACTGACTGTTTTAATTGGCTGATGCTCTGCGGCCCTTCTTTTTTACCTCAGCGTGCGTAAACATCGCTATCCAGGTCGTCTTTGCTCTAAAAATCAACATATTGACTGTGTATTATCTTGAGTTTTTTTGCTTCAGAGGGTCGATAAAGCGGCCTTGTGCTGCGATAAGACCATCCGATTCCTCTGCTCGGGGACACAGAAGGATGGACGAGTGTGTGTACAGTATATATATTTCATGTGTTCAAAGAAATTATGCATGCGTACATGCCTCATCTGAATTCCTCGTCACGTCTGCGCTCCTTTTTTCTAGTTTTATCCAAACGCTCATGTTAATGTGTGTGTATGTGTATGTGTGTGTGTGTCATGTGTCCTTACCTTACCTAACCTTTGCAGGGAAATTTGTATTCATCACAGGGACCCTGTTTCTATATTGATAGTGTCAACATGAGCGTGGGGCCGTTTGTCACTCCCCGCACATTTACGCACACACACACACATACACACACGCACGAGCCACTATTTTGTATAACACCTTCGGGGGAAGATAGGAAGGGGTTGAAGGAGAGGGAATCCAATCTCACCCAGCAGCTCAGGGCTTTGTAGGGAAACATGCGGAGGCCCAGCGGTCGCCGAGCTAGCTGGCTGCCCTATTTTCTGCAAAGCTCTCCTCCTCCGTTACCTGATTTATCATGAGGGCAGCCACCAGGGAAATGTCTTATTTTAAAGCAGGAAGGGCTGTGTCTCTCGCTAAAAATCTGATGAGATTAGGCGCAGACGACACGAGAAAGGATGCTGATTACCACGGCGACATGTCAGCATCACATAGCCCCTGATTTGTTAGCCATCTTGCCACATCTGTACAAGAAGAGGCATTTGTAGCTTTTAGCAGATAATGGAAGTGGATGGGATTTGATGTTGGAGATGTGAACTATTGCACAGCATATAACAGTGTTTAGCAGTGATTTCTGCTAATATAATTGAATTGTTTTAAGTGTGATTGCTGCTATTCGTTCACCTTTTGCAGACATTTCATTCTAACTGCATCTGTATCAAGTGATGTTGCTAATTCTGCAGAAGTGTGACATTTATCATGTTTATGGTTATAATTGTAAAGATATTGAATTCTTTCTAAAGTGGAGGTTATCTGGAAGCTTCAGTGATAATATTTCAATGTTGACAACCGCTGTAAAAAAGTAGTAAGTCTGTCTGCTTTTGCTTAAAAGTTGGACTTTGACACATCCAGCTGTTGTTCATATTGATACTTTGACGCTGTGGAGCTTTGTAATAAAAACACAGAAGATAAATGGGAGTTGTTCGAGGGCTGTGAGTATAAACGCTGCTCCGAAATGGGTTTGGACTCCGTTATAACCAATAAGGTAGCTCTCTCTGTCTCACTATCTCTCTCTCTCTGTCTCCCCTTGACGTCGGGCCAGTGTTTTGGCTGGGGTTTGCCCCAATTTAGCTGACAGACAGATCGGGTTGTAAAGATGCCTGGACTGTGGACGGGCAAGCACCCAACTGCACAAACACATCATCACTCCTTCAGACACTAACACTATAGCCTGCCGGACTGAAGATGTGACGCAGACACACAAACTCATACCGGTCGTGTGTCGTGTGAAGATTCTCAGTCATGCAAACCATGGAGGGTTAAACCGAGGGCAGCTGGACTCTGTTGAAGATACTTAAAGATGTTTTGATCCAAGTGGCTCCTCTTCTAACTGAGTGGTTGGCGGTTCCATATTTTTAACA